>NW_008708916.1:47223-66138 GCF_000327385.1 Lottia gigantea
AGGCACTTTTGGATATTTGCATTTAGAGATGCAGAAAGGTATTTACATAAAGTAATTGCAATAGACCATCTTCGTGTGTACCTGAATGTCGTAACCCGCCCTGCATCAGTACTGTTATTAGAACAGTTCTAGTTTATATTAACTTTAATATTAACCTATATCAACAATATAATATCAATTCCCTCTCAACAATTATAATATACAACTTTTATTAATTTATATTACCTTTAACATAAACCTACATCACAATATAATATCAATTCCCTCTTAATAATTATAATATACAACTTTTATTAATTTATATTACCTTTAACATAAACCTACATCAACAATATAATATCAATTCCCTCTCAATAATTATAATATACAACTTTTATTAATTTATATTACCTTTAACAAAAAACCTACATCAACAATATAATATAGCTTGCCAGGCAAGGTAACATACGCTCACTACCAGCTGTCAGAAATGATAAATTCTGTAGTGGTTTAATATAATATCCAATTGTTTTTAATTTCAAGCTTTACTCACGTCTCATGCCAACTTCATCAAAAAACGAATAAAAAATGTAGTCTCTATCAGGCCTCCAAGCCAAATTAGACGCACTGAATTAATTCAAAGGCCACTCCAAAACCATTCGTCCAATAATTACCATTTTGAACTTGAGATCTCATTAATATATACATGCATACCAAGTTTCATTGAGATCAGATAAAAACTGCACACTTTATCATGGCTATAAGCAAAATTTGAAACGTTTTTACTAAGTCAAGGGCAATAACTCTTAAACCAATCATCCGATTATGACCAAATTCAAACTTGACCGAGATCTCATCAATATATACATGCATACCAAGTTTCATTCAGATTGGATAAAAACTGTAGCCTCTATCGCGCCTACAAGAAATGTGAACGGACGGACGGATCGAAGGAAAGGGGCGACGGCAATATACGTCCACATTTCCATGTGGGCGTTTAAAAAGCAATTCCCTCTCAATAATTATAATATTCAGCGCTTTCTAATGTAAATTACTTTCTATGTGGAAAGCTTCATCGTCTTTGAGTTGATTATATTTCATATCACTTTACTACAATTCTAAAATATAAAATAAACAGAGAATTAGTTTTCATCTTACGATCTAAATTTAGTTCGTTGTCAAATTAACAATTTGCCGCCGGTAAATGTAGTGAGCCTGTAAAATACATTCCGTGGTGGTCTTTATGTATTTAAAACATTTTATTATTATAGTTGGATAAGACTCTCAGTATGTTGTATGTATGTATTTAAAACATTTTATTATTATAGTTTTCGGGGAAGGGAGGGTTTGATTCTCCCAAATGTACACTTTATTTAGAAATTAGGATTAAGGGTCTTGATATTGGGTTTTCTTCTGTTCTTATACTGATCTGAAATTAGAAAAAATAACTCGCCCGATGGGCGAGAAGTATAGTATCTGTTATGTACTGATTGTTTTTAGTTTACTATGAACAATATTATCATTTAAGTTCTTATTTTTTGAATATGCAACTATCAATTTCTGCTTATAGACATGGGGGAATTTCTCTTGAAGGTTCTTATAGTGGGCATGAACTATCTTGCTTGCTCGATTGCTGGTTGTATTAAACGGGACAACAAAGGTTGTTATGCCTACATTATGATTAATATTTAGTCCTATAGGTCTTGCTGTATTCAATGTCTCAATCCAATGGGCCTCCCTAGATTGACGGAATTTGGTAGTTTCATCTTCGGGCAAGTCAATTTCTATACGCTCAATTGGGATTAGGGTGAGATCGTCTATTGAATGGTCGTCGAGGTATCTATAACAAGACAATTTGGAAGAGACTGTCAATAGTTATGTTTGACACAGTTCTGTTCTCAGTATCTATAACAAGACAATTTGGAAGAGACTGTCAATAGTTATGTTTGATACAGTTCTGTTCTCAGTATCTATAACAAGACAATTTGGAAGAGACTGTCAATAGTTATGTTTGAAACAGTTCTGTCCTCAGTATCTATAACAAGACAATTTGGAAGAGACTGTCAATAGTTATGTTTGACACAGTTCTGTTCTCAGTATCTATAACAAGACAATTTGGAAGAGACTGTCAATAGTTATGTTTGACACAGTTCTGTTCTCAGTATCTATAACAAGACAATTTGGAAGAAACTGTCAATAGTTATGTTTGAAACAGTCCTGTTCTCAGTATCTATAACAAGACAATTTGAAAGAGACTGTCAATAGTTATGTTTGACACAGTTCTGTTCTCAGTATCTATAACAAGACAATTTGGAAGAGACTGTCAATAGTTATGTAGACACAGTTCTGTTCTCAGTATCTACAACAAGACAATTTGGAAGAAACTGTAAATAGTTATGTTTGACACAGATCTGTTCTCAGTATCTACAACAAGACAATTTGGAAGAAACTGTCAATAGTTATCTGTCAATAGTTATGTTTGAAACAGTCCTGTTCTCAGTATCTTTAACAAGACAATTTGGAAAAGACTGTCAATAGTTATGTTTGACATAGTTCTGTTCTCAGTATCTACAACAAGACAATTTGGAAGAGACTGTCAATAGTTATGTTTGACATAGTTCTGTTCTCAGTATCTACAACAAGACAATTTGGAAGAGACTGTCAATAGTTATGTTTGACATAGTTCTGTTCTCAGTATCTATAACAAGACAATTTGGAAGAGACTGTCAATAGTTATGTTTGAAACAGTTCTGTTCTCAGTATCTATAACAAGACAATTTGGAAGAGACTGTCAATAGTTATGTTTGAAACAGTTCTGTTCTCAGTATCTATAACAAGACAATTTGGAAGAGACTGTCAATAGTTATGTTTGACACAGTCCTGTTCTCAGTATCTATAACAAGACAATTTGGAAGAGACTGTCAATAGTTATGTTTGACACAGTCCTGTTCTCAGTATCTATAACAAGACAATTTGAAAGAGACTGTCAATAGTTATGTTTGACACAGTTCTGTTCTCAGTATCTATAACAAGACAATTTGAAAGAGACTGTCAATAGTTATGTTTGACACAGTTCTGTTCTCAGTATCTATAACAAGACAATTTGGAAGAGACTGTCAATAGTTATGTAGACACAGTTCTGTTCTCAGTATCTACAACAAGACAATTTGGAAGAAACTGTAAATAACTATTGACTAGGCCTACAGTAGATATATATATTTTAGGATGATATAGAAATCATCGGTAAAATGCGATATACCAATGTACTTGCAAAGACAGTGGGCTACAGTGGTAATGACAAAATTATTGCATGAATATTTTTAAAAGATGATGATTTGATGGCTGTAATTTCTGTTTGTTTCCTGAAATTTCCGGATTTTCTTTTAATAAAAATCAAAATATCTAAATATCAATACAAACAATACAGTTTCCAGTGCAAATAATTACCTTCTGAATAAGACAGCTGAAATTCTCCTACAGTCAGTCCATCATCTTCATCTGTAGCTAACCATCGATTACACACAAACTCATAACGTCGACCTTCAGATGGTATATTAATAGTAACTTTATCTAAGAACCATCCAGGACCTGTCCCAGTATTGTCATGTCCTATCTTAATTCTTTCAATCTTAAATCAGAAAGTCGACTTGGTACTAATACTATCATTATATAGACACGGTCATTCAACCAGAACTTTGAATAAACAAGGTGAAACAATAATCAATAATAAAATGTATAGAATTTTAATGTTAAATATAAGCAGTGAAAATGAGCCAGATAGATTTAAATAGTATCCATAAATTTGTAATGCTTTGATGATTTACGTTAGTTAGTATTCTGTTTATTCACGTCTTATAATTCGAGTGGCAATGAAATGACCTGCATTGACATCCAAATACACTCACAGCGGTATAAATACCGGGCTATATTCTATGCACCAAGAAAAGATAAGATAAAAATGAAATGAATGGAGTTTTACGTCCTACTTTTCTGCACCATGTGGGCTAATGAAGGCGGACAACGGCATGCTGGGTGCAATGAGGGACATTTTGCCAGAACAGTGTCAATCTGTAGCACACGGGGCCTTGGTTTATTGTCCCATCCGAATGACTAGATGCTTTTTTCCGTGTCAGTCCCTCTTACCTGCATCACTGACAGGGGGAAACAGGGCTAAAAAATCCGAAGGTATTAAGATAAGATATAAAGAAATGGCAAATTTTGTTGAACGTACTTTATGTTCAGCCCTTATTTCCACGATTATCTAATTTCCTTACCTGATCAATAACCGGAGCTATAAAGGTAAAATTATCATTGAAGTTCCTTTCAAACGGACCAACTGGACCAGAATCATCATTCATTAGCTCTACAGAACCTGTGTCTCCGCGACTACCATATATCGTCAGAGTAACTGTAGCATCTGTTCCTGCTGCAGATACATCTCCTGTTTTTACTTGTACATGATACAAGATAGCTGAAAAATTCAGTCAACAATTTCAGGCATGTATTTCATCACTAGAAACAATTCAAATTTTTCTACGGTTTGGTCTGTATGTAATGCCCTACAATACTTATTTATTGAACCAAGGTGAAAATTGTAGCCTCTAATGGATTAACATGACTCCATCTTATTATGATCGTTTTATCATTGATCAGCTTTATACATTCTCCCAATTTAATTCAAATCAGAATACAATTTTTCTACGTTTTTTTTATTTTGTGTTTTTATTGTATTCAAAAAAAAATTAAACAAAGGTCCTACTTTTCTATTTTCTTCCAAATGATATAATTTATTTACTTAGAATTATTAACAATTTCACCAAGTTGCGTCAAAATCCGTCGAGAAATGGTGCCTTCTAGAGTGTCTACAAGCGAAATATTGAATATTTTTCCAACAACGAATGCAATAACTCATATAAAATTTTTCGATTATTTTTATTTCGATAGAGTTCATTCTTGGGTGATAACAAACGCTCAAACCAAGTTTCGTCAAAATCCGTCAAGAATTTCGTCTTGCAGAGTGTTTACGAGCAATTGTGGACGGACCGACAGACATAGATGACGCCAATATCCACAATTCATGTTGGCGTATAAAATCAGACGATCTCTTAAAAATAATAATATTCAACCATTACTTATGAACTTGTTAGATTTACAACACTTGACACAGAATAAAAACATTTCAATTTTCTCCATTCAATAATTTTCAGATCTCTCATGGAATATTTATAATACTCTGATTTGAACATCATCGCATGTATTTCCATAGAAGCGCTCATTCCAGATGTCTTTTAGAGAAAATTTCATTTGACGTCGGTCGAACCGTGACAGAGAATTCATTTATCGTACCACAGGCTGTACAGTTTTAATATGCTTGGACTAAAATCACCATATTTTAACTTTTTATCTGAATATTTCAATGATGGTCTTAGTAGCAAAAGCCGCGTTTACACTGCCATAAAAATTGGCCCGCTTGAAGAAAGCCGTGCTTGGTCTAGACTCGGCTCGGCTGATCTCTACATTGCATTGTTTTTACTGAGCTAGAATGGTCATCAACTATACACCTGCTCTCAAGTCAGTGAAGGCGAAAAAAAACGCGGACATTCAAAATGCCGCCAACAATAAACAAGGCGATTATTTTGAATTCGTGATTATATTTGTCACGTTCTAATTTTGATTTTGAGATACAAAGAAATAAAATTTTATGTTTACGTGAATATGGCCGACGCAAGCCATTGCAAACACGATGTATTCTATTACGTCAAAGTTTACATTGCACTGTTATTTAGCCCGTGTCGTAATCGCTACCACCTCTTCTTGCGGTACTCAACCCACTTGAAATTAGCCCTCTCAACCTGTTCACACTGCCACTTTTTTCTGCAAAACCGTACTGGGTTCGGACCGGGTCTGGACTCGGCCCAGATAATTTGTGGCTGTCTAAACGCGGCTATTGATTAGGTATTTGGGAATCGGGCTAGTTCTAGTTTCAGCAGAAAAGATGTAAATTATTTTTAATTCCTAACGTTACCTTCGGGTAATAAAGTAATCATATCAACGTCTACTATTGGTGAATGTGGAAACTGATTATAAACATAGCAGATCTGTCGCTCTTTATGATACGCAACACCAAAACATACGCCATCGACAAAACAAGATTGTACACATCGTATCAGTCCAGATACCACTCGAAAATCATAATATCCTGATAAGTATTGGTCCTTTGAGTAAGAATTGTAAGTTCTTGAGGTCATCTGTAAAGATTCACCAATGACCAACATAATCATACACTTCCACAATATCGACAACATGTTCCTCTAGTTTGACCTGACGACACGAAACAATTGATTCAGGATGACAAGACCATAAATTTCAACTGCTTTGCGTTTAAAGAAAAAACTTGCTAAGCATAATCTAACTACTATGGCATTTTAACTCTCGATAAATGTACATATATTGATCGTTTTACTTTCTCTTAAGTTAATATTTGTGTAAAGCTGATTTCAGTTGTTTGTTGATCACGAACAAGTACAAGTGAATCTGTCTGTTTTGACGGTAGAGGATGACGATTTAATTAATTAAGGTAATCCCCAATTATTTTATCAGAGATCGCGTCCTTAGTGTATAGGGCTTTATAATAGATAATACCTCCATTTCACCAAGGATTATTCTGGTCCCTAAAGTACCCGATCTATTATTTGGTCGGTCATATCATATTATATTTCTCATGTTTATTTTTTATTTTCTGTTTATTTATTTTTTTCTTTAATACTGTAATTAATATATTAATATATATTATTAACCACAAGAGACAAATTATTTTTAAGATCATTTCCAATGATTTACCAAATAAAATGGTGGAATTACAAAATATTAATATATTTAGCCGACATAATAAATTTTAATGACAGGTGTTAAACCGTCCGCACTGGCTATAATAGCAGCCTTCTTAGTATTTGACATGTTATTTATTATGATGGTGTGGAAAACGATGTCAAAAAACATAAAAATTTAGCAAAGAAAAGTAAAATTAGTTTTTATAGAAGACAAGGATGTACAGGCCTATGATAATTATGATATTTCTATGTAAAAAGTACTAATTGCGAGAAAACGGGGACACTTTTTCCGTATACAATCTCCGGTACGGTAGTCTGATTGTCTATAAGTTTACAAAGATATTTGACTCTTGATGACAGCCAGAAAAAGATTTTCTACAGCCAAACTACAAGTAATAATACAGGTTGCATATGTATTATATAATGTTAAATAATTCGATTTGTTAAACAATAAAATATATTATATATATTTACATTTCAATTTGAAGAGATTGGTATTGCTAAATTATTTTATTTTTAATATTGTCTTTTCGATATGATAAAAGAATACCTTCATATTTGATAAAACTCGTATATTATTATAGCTAAATAAGTTTTTTTATTTTATATTTTGACAGATATGTTATATAATATTTAGGAATGCATTTAATTCTGAAAAAATAATATTGACGGATGTTGACATAAAAAAAGATTGCAGTGTTCATCGCCTATTTGATTAAAACATAGTGGAAATATTCTGTCATCTCTCGGGATGTTTATCCATCTTCCGATTTCAATAGGTAATTTTATATTGGTGATTCTAAATTTACATAAATATATTTTAATAAATTGATCCTGAGTTTTGTGTTTGATAGAATATTTAATAAATTTTGTATTCAGAGATGATATCGATTGGTTAGATCATATATAAGAGAATCCGTTTTGATCAAGTATTTTTTTCATAAATTCTATATATCTGAATTGTTTTCGACCTGATAATGTAACTAATATCAGGCTATATATTTTATGCGATAATGTCTCTTTTGGAGAGACTTGCCGAGTTTGGAGAGGCAAGCACGGACTAAAATAGAATCATACGTTGTTGGATAGATAGGAAATCTGCCTGTTTCTCCATAGATCATATGATTTGGCGTTGTGTTTCTATTTATAATCCGTTTAGAGTATTGAGTGTGAATTTGTTCTAAATCTGGGCAATTCTCATAGCCCCAAATTTCACATCCATACAGTAGAAATCGACAAGACTTAAGTATCAAATAATTTAAATAGTAAATCTATTGGAAGTGAGTTTTCCTATTTAGTCTATGTTGTTTTCTGGCTATAGTGAATTTACACATAATTGAACAATAAACCTAAATATGTGTCAGATTCTACAACACAATGTGTCACAATGTGCTAAAATAGAACTCTGGTATAGTTTTCACTTTACCTCTCGAAAACATTACAATCTAAAGTTTTGTCTAGATTAACTGTCAGTTTCTAATTTGAGCAATATTTGCTGAACACTTCTAGTGATTTTCTTCAGATTAAGATAAAATTATAATGTCGTAAAGTAACAGAAATGATTTTATATAAAATAAAATACCAATACCTTCAAGGCATTTCACATCGTTTTCATCGAAAAATAGATTGTAAAAAGGAATGGACAGACATGAGAAATAACTTGAAACATCATCGCTATTCTAAACATAACTTTCTGTGTCTGAACATTTAAATCAAATCAAATATTTTGCCGTTAACGTTACTTTTAATTAAATTGTGCCATAAATTTTCTCTAGGTAAAGAGACAAATAAAAGATAGCGCAATGAACGAAATGGGAATCGGTTAGATATGGGCGGAATTTGAATAAATTGAACGCATTTGCAAGATCAAGGGCCTCAAATTAAGAATTTTGCGAGTTTTCTGATTTTCAATATGGATCATCTTTGGGTGATAACGAACTCTCACACCAAGTTTCATCAAAATCTGTTTAGAACTTTGTCTTCTAAGGTCTTTACTAACTAAAAATTGAACGCGTTTTTAAGAACAAGTTCAATAACTCATACTAAATATTTTTCTGATTTTCGATCAGGCTCATTCCTGTGCGATTACAAATACTCACATCAAGTTTCGTCAACATCTGTCAGAATTGTGCCTTCTAGAATGTTTACGAGCTAAATATTGAACGTGTTTTCAGGAACAAGGGCAATAGCTCTACTATTTATTTTTCGGTTCTACTGTTTTTTAATATGGTTCATCAAAACCATAAACACTCACAATATGTTTCGTCAAAACCAGTCAAGAATTGAACCTTCTAGATTGTTTAGGAGCAATTGTTCACGGACGGACATGGATAACACCAGTATACTACCTCACATCATGTCGGCGTATAAAAATTAAAACAAAATCTCATAGGAAGGGAAAACAATATTTACAATCGCAAAGGGCTTTATTTTACCGAAGCTCTAGATTACGTCACTATCAGAATCTATAGTCAGTATCATATAAGTCAACAACGGTTAGCATCGCTTGCACACAGTTATGAAGAAAATATATCACTGTTTGATATTCGAGAAATGTATTTGGTGAAATGTTAAGCAACATTTTTTGGGTGTTATCTGTTTTTGAAGATTGATTTAGGGAACGAATATTGATCTTTATGGACTAATGATCATTTTGTGAAACTGTGACAGGGTGTGTTTTGATATCTTTAACACAGGAGTTTGGTCCCTGTGTAATACTTTGTTACAACGTGACGGTTATTGGTTATATAGCTAATAGGAATAAATTATTTCTGGTATATTTGGTTTATATATTTTATTAAATGGTGTAATTAAGTTAGCTTCTTGATTTTAGTTTTGATAGGTGTTTTAACCAATGTCGTGGTTTTGATATATAATTTGTAAGTATACAAAAAAGGGTTGGTGTAAGTACTAATTAATTGTAATTATTTGTTGGCTGTTGAGTAGGAAAGAATTTGGTTGTATAGTGAAACGAGGTTGTTTATCACATGGGGTAATCAATTGTTTTGTGGTTGGTTTCAATAAATCTATCAGGTGACATGAATACCTAATAGTATAAAGCGTACATTGGCTACAAGCGCCCAGTACCCACATGTGAGATGGCTGAGGTACGGTGGTTAATTACGGTGGCCATATTCCACAAACTGGGCTATTTTTGTAATGTTAGTAATCATAATCTAAGTCTTTTTGAACCTGTATGGTTGATGGCTAATTGATATAACTGGTAAAACGCACTGTGTAGTTGATCTAGATGGGTAATAAATGTATATAAGTTGTATTTTTCACTATTCCATCCTTCGACCCGAATCCGTATCGAGTCCCATTTTACCACCCCAGATTGGGGCGATTAGTAGCTGCGACAAAACAAATGTCAAAAAGGACCAGGAAATAAAGGAATATAAATTAAGCATTACGGACTAAGGATTAAGGATTAAAACGTCTTGGGCTGTTTGGCCTTCCATAAATATGGGGCTAATGATGCTTTTTCTATATAGAGTGGTCCGGACTAAGCCCTTATAGTTTCCACCCTCTAATCTTGTGGGAAGAGTAATGAATAAATTGTTACTGAGAAAATAGAAATGACCTTGATAATGATACCTTTTTGGGCTTCTAAAATTTGGTTTTCTTTTGTATTTTATAATTCTATTTCTTTTTCTATTAGGTTGCCCAGACAGAGATCTGTGAACTTTAATCTGCAATAAGTTAAATCCGACATCAACTAAAAATGATTACAATGAACGTCGTGGTTGTACCAAAACAAAACCTTACATATTATGTTCTTCTACACAATGTTCAAAGACAAATAATACGTTTTGTACTGGTATGAATGATAAATGTGCAGACAAAATTAGACTGGAAGAGTAGAAAGGTATTTGTTGAGGGTCTTGTTGAAACGGAAATGGAAAAATCGCGAACCCAGTTGTTTTACCATTTGATGACAAGTGAAGGACACAAACCTGTTTACAAAGATAATTGTTTCACTCCTTAAAGATTTGACCACTGGTGTAATACTGTTGAAGCTGCAACAGAAAATGGCGGGATACCAACGAAAAAGACACCACTAAGGTACAGCAATCTATGCAAACGTTTCTTGACAAACTACCCGAGGTAGAACTAATCATATTTCACACTTTTTTTTATATCCTGAAGAAGGAAAACTGAAATAAATTGCACCTGAACGCAAAAAACCATATGACAAGTCTAAATCAAAACTGAAACAATAAAGATGTAGATAAACATACGACGATGCAAAAACAGATAAAAATGATATCACAGAAACCACCATAAAATGGCGACAAAGAAGTGATAAAAGAAAAACTCAGATCAGTCAAAACCAGACATATTTGTGAGAAAACATTCGATCATAATAAGCATTAATAAAAATTTACCTTCCATAATGTTTTCTCATTTATAATAAATTAATTAGTACAAACATTAGTGCCTCTTGGCAACATAAGTGTACCAATAATTAAAACAAATTATGGTCATATCCCAAAAATACCCCTAGATAGCCTGAAGGACAGTTTTGTGCACATTTAGTACATTGAAACTTGAATAGGTGGCAGTTTAGACAATTCAAGATGGCAGCCCCCATTATGCTGAAACCGGGGTGAGTATTTCTCATTTTCATTCAACTGATATTTTTTCCTGCAATAGTTTTTTCGCACTTTGACACATAGTGTGTTTGCCACATAAATCATAGAGTACATGGATGACAATAATACTTACTTTTATTGCAAACTTTGAGGCAATTATGGTAAAATCATGTCATTTTTGTAAGATACACGAATGTTGCCAACAGACTGTCAAGAATATGTGTTGTCCCTAAATATTTTGATGTATTTCGTCTCTTTTTCATGAGTTTGTATGTCCTAAAATCCAGTGATTGCTATATTTGGTTTACTTCCAGATACTGAGGTGTGTTTTTGAGGTTGATTTGTTTGAAGATGTCGCACCTGTGAACCTACATCCCAGGGTTTCTCATTCTATGAGAGACAATCCCAATTCCACACGCCTTGACCGACATAATCATTGGCCAATGCAATCGGACTCAAAATTTGCCCAGAGATGTAAAATGACTGGTTGCACATGATAGATTTGGTTAATTTACTCTTAGAACTGTTCATAAAAAAGTTTTGGAGAGAAAAATCGAAAAAAAAAACGTCCCAGGCACTAAAGGGCTTATAATTTTAACTGAATACAGGAACCGATATTCGGGCATTACTTTCACTTTATTTTTCACACCCATTAAGGCTTGCTGTCTGAGACTATAAAATTTAAGAACAGTCGAATATCGGAAAACCACTAAAAATAGTAAAATTTAAAATAGGCAGAAGTATCATCGAAGACTAAAATTGTCGCGTTCCCTGGTAATGCCAAGAGCTTGGCTTTTTCTCATTGTGTATTTTATTAAGACGACGGAAAGGTTGATGGAAGTCCTGATGTTCGTCGTGAGTGTTTGTGTACAATCAAATATACGGGTAATACTACCAACCTTAAAATCCACCTGGATAAATATTCTGAAACACGCCCTTAGGACTTTCCTGGTCTCGCGCAACCTACGATGGACCATTTTTTTCGCAATCTGAGCACGACCAGCTGTTTATCATTGGAGTGCATTGTAAAAGAAACTGCCTTTTATTACAGTTGAATCGGAGTTATTCCGTCACCTTCTTCGTGTCTCAGAACCTAGATAGTATGTGTCAAGTCGTAAGACTTTTCGTCAAACTATCATTCGAAAGATTCATGACGACATCAGGCTCAAGGTAAAGAGTGAGCAGGATTATATCTGTGATAACGGATTGTTGATGTCACTTTATGAACACGAATGTTGTTCTTCAAACTCGACAATTACCCGGATTTTATTAATTTAGTTGTGAAGAAAGGTCTGAAGGAGAGTATTATGGTATCAAGACCTTTGTGGGGGTACGTAATAAAACACTTAGTTTTAGTAGAATTGCTACAGACGTGTGATTGAACATTGGAATGATGTAAATTGACGCTATCAGTGTCCCTGATACACACACAAAATTTAGACCTTTTTACAATCCCTTTAATAGTTTTTATCAAAGACAATTATTTTTACTTACAGATGCCTTACACAGTAAAGAGTCCAAATACTCAACCGATAATTTCTTATCTAATTAATTCAAAATTCTGGGTCGAGATAATAACTACAGATTTATCAACCTGGTCTCGCGTCGGTAATGCAGGTTAGGGGCTGACATTGAAAAAGTGTTTAGTCTCTTAAACCAAGGTCTATTTGCTGCATGCTGTTAAAAATAAATAATAAGAGCAGGTTAATGCTGCTATCCTGGCAAGATTTCCCTCATTGCGCACTACATGGTGTTTGCCCAAACAGGTGCAAAAATTAATACGTTTAATTCTATTCACATTGTTTATATGTCCACTTAACAGAGGTTATTAAAGGAATACTTCCTCTTGGAATGAACTAAAAAGAAAAATTCTTAAACTCGGTGAATAAGAGTTTATAATCATTAGGTAACTTGTCTGGTGTCGTAACTATACTGCATAATCTGATAAATCCAGAAAACTACCTTATAAGTTATAGCTACTACAAGATACACAAAATATTAAATATAATATTACTTTTATGAAAAATTACTTAGTTTTATGGTTTAATTGATTCTGTTTGTATACTGTAGACAGACACCATTAATGAATATATACTCTTATTGACCAAGTTTGAGAACTTTTTTTGTTGGTATCACTTTAAACACGTGGTTATGTCATATGAAATGAGTTGCCTTGGCAAGGGGAATTTTTAGTCTGCCAACATACGAAACTATCCCATTATTCATTTCCTACTTCATAGACGAAACTTAGTGAAATTGTTTATTTTTGTCCAGGGATTGTTTATTATTGCCCAGGGATAATTGAAAATTATTGACCATGTTTTTGAAAATGCCTTCAATATTTAGCTAGTAAACACTCTTTAAATCACTATTCTGAACAGATTTGTAAGAAACTTGATGAAATTATATATTATAACCCAAGGATATCAAAAAATAAAGTTTTTGCCCGTGTTCTTTAAAACTCATTCAATTTTTAACTTCCAGAAAGCACAGTTCTCGATTAATGATCGTTCGTGTCAACCTCTCAAACTACTTGTCTGCCATTACAATTGTGGAACGTATATGTTGTCACCCATGTTCGTTGGTCTGTGGGTCTATCCACAATTGGCAATTGCTCGTAAACACTCTACAGGGCACAATTCTTCACTGATTTGGACCAAACTTATAGAAATGATTTATTATCTCCCAAAGAAAATCAAACGACTCAAAAATATTTAATATAAATTATTGCCCTTGCTCTTCAAAACACGTTTGACTTTTAGCTGTAAACAATCTACAAGGTATTTTGAAAAAACCTGCTGAAATCATTTATTATCACCCATGGCGCAACCGTACTGAAAAAAATCTTAAAATATTTAGTATGTGTTGTAGCCCTTGTTCTTCAAAACCCGTTCCATTTTTAGTTTGAACCCTATTGAGAATCCAAAAGTATTAATATTTGAGTTATAGCCCTTGTCCTTCGTAACCTATTTGAATTTAAGGTCATAAACACTTAAGGTACGATTCTTGAAATTCTAATGAAATAACAATCTTTCAAGAGAGAATTTCGTTAATTAAAACAATGCTATGATATATAAACTTTTTTTCTGCTAAATGTTTTCTTTCCAACAAAGCTTTCAGTATATTACTTTGCCTGGCAAGCTATCTTACTCATTTCACCCAATTTCTCTTTTCAGATCTCCAATCCTGGTAGCCTATGCCCCCCAATTATCCCACCAGAGATCGAATACGAAGATGAGGCCGAGATTACTATGATTGATCAAAGTTTAGATATAGAAGATGCCAATGACTTAGATTTTGTTCCTGACACTGAAAGTGAGTCGGACAGTGAATATGATCAAGACCCATCAGATGAGCAACCACTTGCCACTGATTTTGAGGACATTGAATCTTTCAGTGTACCAGAAAATGCTGCAGATGAAAGACAAATTCCTTGTGTTTGAATCCTGTGATGTAAATTTGTTTAGGAAATGCCAGAAAACAGGATGTGCGGCAGAGGTTTTAGAGTTTAAAAGGACGGTGGTAGGGCCTAGGCTGATAGTGAGCACAAAATGTACTGCTGGTTGAAAATACACTTGGTCATCATAACCTACTTTAGAAAGAGTGAGAGTTGATAACCTGCTTTTGTTTGTAGCCACCTTGTTAATACCTATGCCAGACTTCAAGATATTTCTGCATATCTGAAATTACCAATCCTTTGTCAGAGCCAGTTCTACGCCCTGCAGAAGCGTTATCTTTTCCCAGTAATAAATGAAACATGGATGTCAGGTCAGTTAGGTGTTGTGATTGGGTTGAGCAGGGAGGACAAGGTTGTTCTATCTGGTGATGGCCGTTGTAACAGTCCGGGCCACTGTGCAAAGTATGGGACGTACACTCTCATGGATGTGGATTTAGGATATTTAGTTGATTTTGCTGTTCTCCAACAAGGCTGATCCCCGGGTGAAAAATTCCAATGCCATGGAACCTATGGGGCTAATACAGTGTTTGTCTAATATGAAGAAATGGAATATTGACGTCAACATCCTCACCACAGACGACACAAAACTATTCGAAAAATTATTCGGGTTGACTACCCTGAGATTACACACCAATTTGACCTATGGCATTTTTGCAAAAGTATTGTAAAAAAAAAATTGAACGGCATGTGGCAAGAAAACAACCCTTGCCCCTCTCCTTGAATGGTTACAGTCCATAAGTAACCACTTCTGGTGGTGTGCAGTCATGTCAAGGCAATGTACATGCTCTTAAAAAGAAGTGGGAATCACCTTTATCACACTGCCAACATCCATTTTTGGAAGGATAAACAACTATCTCACGCCTGTAAGCACCCTCACTAGAAGAAGATGATATATACACTTTCATGCCATGGTTATTAATTGATAGTAATTCAATTTGTAGTGAAAGGGTTGTGAAGTCCAGGATGCTGACAAGAGATTTTACTACTAACAAGAACATCTGTATTATGCGGGATCCTAATTAATTATAAGCATACGCTGTTGACAATCGAACTCCCTCTGAAGAATGTTACAAACATGTAATATTTCATTTTGAATGATTCATGTTTGAAATTTTCTTAACGATTAAGTGGTTTGCTCTGCGATATATTTGTCAATTTATTTTTTTTAACTTTCTGCTTTTGCCTAATCAATTTCCGTAAATCGTGGTGTTGTTCCAGATTATAAATATTCATCAGAATATATTTTAATTTTTGTGCTTTCGGCTTGGTTCCAGCTTAGTCGTTTCGACTTTGGTTTTATCTTTTTGGTACAGGTTAGAGAAAATTCAATTTCACTTTTACCATCGTCCTCTTTATCTCCACTCAGATATATTTCGTCCTCTGCACTTACTGAAGGTGTTTCTCACATGTCCAACATTAATCCATAATTAGCTAAATTACAAGAAAATTACCAGCAGAATTCCAATTAGTGACCGATCAAGAAAGGTCAAAGTCTTATTTTGTTTATCCAGACTGTACATACATGTACATGTTTTATGATTGGTTTAAATTCCAATAAATAATGATATGATTAAGAAAACATGACGATTCATTAGAAATACCAATTAATCAAATAGTTTGCTTAATTTGACACTAAAAAAAATGAGGAAACTCATCTTTAAGCAATCGAATCTTCAAGGTATTCTGGGTAAATACAACCGTATTGAACGACAATACATATACCACCAGCATTAGCAGGTTCTTACACTGAAAAATCTAATGCACAGAAAATCAGAGCGCATATTGTGGCCACTGGCAGCTCTTTAAATATTCTTAATTGCTAACGAAAACCAAAGATTAGATAAGCAAGATTATGGTGTTACCTTGGTCTAGAATTTGTATTAACAGAATTGTCATTCAGTTTATTAAATGTTACTTCTTTTTTAGACCAATTTGTGGCGACGACGCTATCCTCAAAGTAGAGGATCAAAAATTGGCAGATTGTTATGGTGGTTTTGGAAGATTGACCAGAGAGAAAAAATGGGAGATGAAATTTTAACCATGTAAGTATTCATAATGAATCCAGTGATTTTCGGGACCCATACGAAACTAGGAATGCTTCTTGCATAGAAGTAACACACACGAACGTAGTTTATGGCGTTTACATGGGCTTATACTTAATATACGGTACTAAATTACAAGTTTAAATATCCCTTTTACACCCATTCTTGCTAAAATTGGTAAAACCCTTGACAGTTAACCATAATAAAAAGAGACACACATACCTTTCACTATTTAATAAAGGATTAATTAGATGGCTGAATTAAATAGACTTGACTTAAAGCAAAAATGAAATCTAATCTCCTCCCGGATGGTGTTTAAAGTGTGGTATCAGTTACAAAACTGGGTGGGTTTCTACCCAATTCCAGTATTGATGAATTTGAAAAGTAATACTGAACGTAAATATTGTGTTCCCCCTGTCGACAAGCATGATGAATCCATACAAAGAAAGAGACCAACTGACAAAGGATCTTCAATTATCGTTTGAGCAGGGCCAGACGATTTGTTGTTGCAACCTAAACTTTGCATCAGATAAGTTTGCAATATCATCTGCAAACATAAGATTAGGAAATTCTTCTGATATATATACCCTTGCAGTCGTCATGTGCAATTCGTCAAACTGATTTATGTACAGCATACACCCCTGTCTCATACCCCTGGTTCATTCGAACAAATCGCTTATACCATAGGGTGTCAATGCACATGATTTAGATTTATAATACATGTTTCGAATAACTTTGATAAATTTGCAATGGACCCCATCTTTAATCAGAGTATTCCAAAGGTTAGCGTGAGTTATTGAATAAAATGCTGTAGCAAAATCTACAAAAACAAACAGTATATTCTGCCACCCTTTTTAGACAGATACTTGCTAATAATACCTTGTAATGAAAATATGTTATCCGCAGTTGAATAGCCATGTCTAAAACCTGCTTAGGATTCGTGCAGTAGTTGATTTTGATCACACCATATAGTTAACCTATTATTTAACACCTTAGTGAATATTTTACTTATAACAGATAAGAGGTAGATGCCCCTATAGTTTGAGACAGTTTTTCGGGATCCCTTTTTGTGCACGGGGCAAATTAAGGCTTTACACCACTCAGTGGGGAAAACACCATTATCAAAAATAAGGTTAAAGAGATCGCCAAATACTGGTATTATTAACTGACTAGATTCCTTGATCAATTCTAATGTTATTCCACAAATTCCTGGCGCTTTACCAGATTTCACGGACACATTTCGTAATTCTATGTTCTGTAATATAGGATTTCAATTGTTCGGGTTCATTTTGTTCACATACATCACAAAGTTCATCGTGGTCAATTGATTCTGTATTGGGATTACCACTGGGATCTAAAAGACTCTTAAAGTGGGAAAACCATTCACCAGCATTTATATTTGCGGTCATACATTTATCATTCAAAAGTGATTTTACATTATTCCAGAAATCAACCGGAGACTCTAGTTTATTAGTTAAATCAGATCTGACTTTATTACAATATAGTTTCTTTGGTTTTCACACACTGCTTTAAATGACAATCTTGATGGTTTATAAAGCTCTAGGTCAATTTTGGACGAAAATTATTTAATAATTTGTTTTTATAATTTTTAGTAGTTTCACATAAATATTTGATAAACGAGTCTCATTGTTCAGCGTTCCAGATGTATTTTTGGTGGTTTGATAATGGTTCGGGGTGATCGTTAGGTATATCATGTGACGAGAAGGCTTTTATACAACACTGTATAGGCATATGGTCTGATTCATCTATATCTTAAGACACAAAAATCACTGATATGTGTAAATAGGCAATCATATAGTCTACAACACTGAGCCCATTGTGTGTTTGACAGGTTAACATACCATCCTGATCTCCAGGGAATCGACCATTTAAAATATGTATATTGAATATTTTACATAAGGTTGTTAGGGTTACACCGAATTTATTGGTTTCTGAGTCGAGGTTATTCCTAGTTTCGTCGAATGAATCTGATGGGTATATATCTTCCGTTG
>NW_008708916.1:66850-71901 GCF_000327385.1 Lottia gigantea
AGTTCACATATTTCGTTCTTGAAAGATTGAATAGACATAATCAAGTCGGACATATCGCCTGTCGATTGTTGTGGTTCTGTATAGATTAGTTGTCCCGTACTCGACAATTGGCTTTGCCTTGTTCTTGGGCCTGGATTAGACTCCACATCGCTACATAATAACAATAGTACATTTGCAAATAAAAGCATACTCACATATTTCTGATTTTAAGTCCTGGCGATTTGAATTTCTTACAAGCTATTCTATGATGATACAATCCTATAATCATTCTCCAGTTTGCAATATCAGTTCCCATTTTTTCCACAATAGTCAATCTTTTCAAACAAATGATATTACTGAACATGATTTCATTCAAGAAGATGAAAACAGAAATTCATAGATATAATCAAACGTTGTCATCTTTCTTACTAATGTATTATTTGTATTTGTTAACATTTAACATTGGAATTTTGTGGTGAAGGCACCGTTAACCAAAACTGAGCTATAAATATCTGTGTATAAAATTTGAAGCCAATTAATGATATAGGATGGCAAGTGTAATTTTTGTGCCAAGTTAGTAGATAATTATGCTCAATGCGATCGAAAGCTTTTTCGTGGTCAAATCCGACAAGTGTCCCCTTTATCTGTTTTTGATACATGTACTTCAAAATGCAGTTGATGGACTGTAGGTTATCTAAAATGGCCTTGCCTCTGCCGGCCCCACTCTGAACGGGGAGAATGAGTCCATCCAGGACTTCGGGTAGCCGATTGGCGAGGACCTTGGTAATGATTTTATAGCCTGTGCAAAGTAATGATATTAGTCTGTAATTTTTCGATCTTCTTGTTTCGGGTCCCGACTTTCTTATTGCATGTAGAAATTTTGAGTATGCTAGTAAATCCTTGTAATCGGCAATACCAATATACCCGCCATTCATTAAATCTATTAATCCTGTCGTTAATGTAAATATTAAGTCTTTTGTATCGATTTTGAATATAGGGGAATTTGCCCTAAATTTAATTCTAAATCCATTAAACAATAACCCCTCATCATCAATGATTGGTGTAATACTCTTTGGTAAATCTGTTTTAGGGTTTGAAAAAAGACTGTTAATATCATCTACTGTCCTTATTATAATACCACCATAAGGATTCGGTTCTGGGTGATGAAGTTCTATTGGAGATGGAGGTTCTATAGGGGGGAAGAGTCTCTTTTTAATATCCTCTTGAGATTTTAATATGGGTTGAAATAGAGTAGATTTTCCGTTAATCCGAGTTGTTGTAATCTATTATTTTCAACTTGGGTCTTTATTTTATTCTTAGCTTTGATATATTCTTTATTTCTTTTTAAAATATTATTCCAATCGCTACTCATTTTTAAAAAAAATAAAATTAACATATGTCGATCATAACTCTTTCACCCGCGGGTTTTCTAGTATTTACAAATACATATCCATGTTCATCTGGGTTTCTCCATTGAGCTTTACAAACTTTTTTGAATGTATCTGTCCATTCCGTGATTTATCGACTGAATGATTTGAGATACATCTTTATCGTTTAATTCGAATAATAAAAAACAATTTGCATTTTTTCTAATGAACATAGAATCCATCCCGTAAAAAGATTGGGATTGGTATATGCAGTGACAGTTGTGGTGTCTTCCTTTTGTGAAGAATTCTTGTTGAACAGCTTGATTTCTTTGCACAACGCAGTCGTCAAACAATATTAAGTTCTTTCGTTTGCTATCAATATTAGACAAGTCTAGATCATTAACATTTTTCGTAAGAAAAACTTTTATATCCGTTGGATTCTTTCCTTCGATGTAGTTATCTATGATATCTTTTATTTCCACTTCTTCTTCGTTTTCTTCGTAATATTTAAATAGGTCTTGAACATCTTTCTTTGGTAGATATTCTAAAGCTTTGAGGAATTGGTAATACGATTGCTCTGGTGTTGTTGTGTAGATATACAAAGAATCGAAATCTAAAAGGTTTGGTGTTGTCAACATGTTAAAAGTGAGATGAGTTTTCCCAGAACCGGAACTACCGCATATATACATGAGCATTGGGTTATTAGGAAATATTTCTGAATGATTAAATTTTTTACCCATTTTTTATTATTTTATTTTATTCCAAAAATCACTCCTTCTCCTTTATACTTTGAAAAAAATAATCCTTCTCCAGTGTGTATATTTTTAAAAAATATTCCATTACCCTTATGTTTGACTTTGATTTCTCCTGTGTCAATACTATCTACTAATTTATTTAATCCTTGTTTAACAGTTTTCTTGGTTTCTTCCCCAAATCTTTTTCCAAATTCTTTTATTGTACCTATCATATCTCCCTCTCCTGAACCTTTGGCTTCCTTTTCCATTATTAAATTATGTCTACGTTCTTTAGCGGCTTCAGCATCAGCTGCTTTCTTTGCGTTGGCAGCTTTGACTGCGGCAGATATTCCTCCAGTTGCTGCACCCGCCGCTGCAATACCACCAAATATTAAAGGAAGGAAAGGTAAAAATCCACCTTTTTTGTGGGACTTTGCTTCTGCAAAGTCCCAGTTTGTTATCATATTGTCAATTCTTTTTGACAACGCCCTGCATTGTTTTCTAACTGTTTATTTTTTTTTTCTTCATCCCGGGAGCTTAGTTCTGGGAAACGGCAACGGGTACGGCAAAACGGATTTCACCATGTTTTCTAACCTGTGAGAATTGTGGAATGAATGTAAAACGAAAATTTTCTGAGCAACATGAAGCGACGTTCGCAACAAACAGAAAATCGCCTCTAGAGGGCATGTTTATCAACCGATTTTGATGGGGTTTCTTTCATTGTATTTCTTGTAACAAAGGGCAAAAATAACATATGCATTATATTACCAGCCTTAATACAAACTTATTAAACTAAAAAAATCCGCACCGGATGTAACATGTTGGCCGCCATTTTGGTTTGCCTCATTTTGCAGAAATTGCTATTCAGAGGCCATTTTTCATCCGATTTACATCTTCATATTTACTGTGATGATAATTTGTGACCTTGTCTATCTGATGACCTTTTGACCTTTGGGGTCAGATACTTATTTCCGATTTTACAGGGGTCTAAATATGGACCATTTTGAGCCTTTAAAGTGCTCTATCTCGGTCCCTAATAGAGATATGGCAATAATTCTTTCGATTTTGTAGTGTAGAGATTCTCAGCTTTCCATAGATATATAACATGCATACCTTACATGCAAATTCAAAACTCCATTCACTTAACATGGGGTTATTATTAGATAAATCGGCTAATAGACCTTTTCACGATAAAAGCCGCGCATGCGCATAACTACCCTTGAGTGGCAAGCCGTCTGTTTACATTCGATACAAGATGGCGTCCATCGATAAATTGAGAAAATTGAAACTAACTGATTTGAGAGTTCTTGCAATCGAGAAAGGGATAGATGCCAATGGTAAAAAGAAACAGGAGTTGATAGAAGACTTGTTAAACAGCCAGGTTCCAACTTCGGTTTTGACACCCGTACATAACCAGTCAACGCCCGTTATCAATCCAACGCCAACCAAGTCTGCCACCAACGTCAACGATAAAGAGAACCTGCCTCCCTTTCATCGAGTCAAATATCTGCCGCAACTACCTTATGTAAAAGTTTTGTTTACGATGATTTACGACTTCCTGATAACGAGAGCAACAGAGTCAGGTGGAAGTGCTAATAATTTTAAAGGACTTGACAAGGCAGTCAAACATCATGATGCAGGAGACGTGAAAAACATTTCACATGCAAAGGTAAGTAATCGTCCAACTAATATATGACATCAATTGTTTATAGTAGTAGATCTAGATCTTCAAAGCATAATGCTATGTAAATTACTTCTGTTAATATTGTACACAGCTTTTTTGCATGACACCTAATATTTGTGTAGAGTAAAGAGCTCCCCCTCCCTACCTCACACACACACACACACAATTATTGTCTCATAATTACCTAGATCTACACATTGAGTCTAATATAACTTTATCAAATATTAGAGACAAGGAACAGAAACTTACTCTCATCCTTACAGCCCCTACAGTGTTTTATATTTTTAAAATGGGCCTACTAGATATTTTATTTAATCTCAGATTAAACAAGTCCATAACTTACCAAGGTTTGTTGAGAAAAATCAACACAAGAATTGTATTTTTCAGGTCAATGATACAACAATGTATGTGAGAGCTCTGTGTCAGGCATCCATGAAGAAGATGAACTACCAAGTTTTTATTTGTTTCTCAAAGGAAAATGAAGAGCAACATTCCATAGACTACGCTTATTGTCAGTGTCCAATTGGGTAAGTTTCATAGACACTACATAATACTTATGATGAGATGAACATTATAAATCAAAATATGTGCTAGAGTACCTGAAAATCTGATAGAACAGTGCTGCAGTATGACTGTAAATGTAGCTTCAAGCTTCACAAAACTAGTACCAGAATAACATTTTTCATACCTTATGTGTTTTTTGTTCTTTTGTAGGGCAGCACAAGCTTGTAGCCATATCGGAGCTCTGTTGTTTGCTTTGAAAGATCTATGTCCACAATCTGTAACAGGTGCATCATGTACATCTACCCTTTGTACCTGGAATGTTCCTCGAGGAGAAGCCAAACCCCTTCCAGTCAGTGCATTCAACCGGGGAAATGAAGACAGTAATTTTGACCCAAGGCATAGTTTGGACAGACAGAATGATATGGAAAAGACCTTAACTGCACTACAAGGTCTAAAAGAGATTTTCCCCAGAACAGGTAAATGATAATAATCAAACAAAAATAGAATTAATGTTTGCCACTCCTGTATTCTGCAAAAGAATTAATTTTTTATTCCATTAAAGAACTTATATGTGCAAAGTATATTTGAATTTTTAACAGTAGGCCTACAGTATTATATTAATAAAAATTTACTTCATTTATTTAGGAAATAAGACAATGTACTAAAACATGTGTAACTCTATCAATTATATTTTTTAAGGTATGTCACATTTGTGGAATATTCCTGATCCAGTGCCAGATATGTGTATGGAGGAAGAAGTTGAGACAAGCATTAATCCACTTT
>NW_008708916.1:77650-79151 GCF_000327385.1 Lottia gigantea
TCTTTTATCTTTTCTTTGGGCGGCCGACAATTTCTTTGGCGGAAGAAATTCAAGCTGTCCTACAAAGCTTTCACTAGGTTTCGTTTTGTTTCGTTGTTCTCTTTTCATTTTCATACTATCAATTTTTGCACAGTCTGCAAGGCATTCTTGATAGCTATCTTTTATCTGTCTTATTGTATTGTATCTTATATTTTGTATTTGTACTAATCAAACCTTCAATTTCAGCTAAAATGGCCTCCCAACAATCCACCAAGGTTAGCTATGCCGATATTGCGAGTCGGCCAGCTGCTACCATGCAACCAAGGGTAGCAAGGCCGAAGTTCTCCAACATCGTAATAGTGAAGCCAAGCGGGGGCAAATCTTTCGGCAGCACGAAGTCGAAGGTCATCGGCGACTTCATCCGGAAAGAGTGGAAGTATAGCTCTCTTCCGTAGGTCAAAGTCCTGGCCAATGGCAACGTGCGGCTGAACTTTGAGTTCCTGGCAGATGCGGTTTATGCTGCCAACCAAACCGCACTGTGTGGGATGAAGGTGGACTCGGCCATGTCCACCTTCAACAAGACGGAACGGGTCGTCATTTATGGCGTCCCCTCCGAGTACTCCGAGGGTGAATTGCTGGAGGATCTTAAGCTCCACAATCACGCTGTAGAGGGTTTATACCTCTACAAACCTCGGGAGGGCAAGTCCGTTAGGACTGTCCAATTAACATTTGCAAGCGGGAAAGTACCTAATGGTCCTCTTCCCCTTCTTTATTCCAGGTACCAGCTCCACCCTTACATCCCCAAGGTATGAAGATGCCAGAAGTGCCAGAGGTTGGGTCACCAAAGTTTGCTGCGAAAAGTGTGGAGAGGGGCACAGCACCAAGCTGTGTAAATCCAAGAAGGTACGGTGTGTGAATTGTCGGAGTGATAACCACTCCAGCAACTCCGCACAGTGCCCTTCGTTCCTGTCGAGAAGAGCGGAAATAAGGATACAACACACCTACAAGGTATCCTCCCAAGAAGCTCGCCATCACGTCTCGGCCAACACGGTGCCCGCTGCCCCCAAGCCCGTGGTCGAATGTCCCAAACCTGCCCCGGCTCAAACTCCGAAAGGATTCACGCCGGAGTTCAAGGACGAGTCTAAATTTTTTGATTTCTGTTGTAGGTTGGTTGCAGTAGCAATTAGTTCCAGATCCAAGGCTGGTGAAATCAATCCAAAGGACGTCATGGATGCAGTATCAAAAGTATGTGCCGACAATGTCACGAATCTACAACCACCAAATAAGGATACCAAACCAAAGAGGAAGAGATCCAGCACGGATGTTCCGAAGACTGACGTAGTGGGTCAATCAGTGGAAACGCCAAGAAAAGTAAAGGCGGTATCCACGAGTGGCCAACCTCGCCAGTCAAGGAGCATTTGCAGAAGTACAGGCTCCAGACCCGTGACTGAGCGCTCTAGAAGCACTTCGCTAGCTAGACCACTGCCCACTGGCTCAGTAACGGAAATGGACGTAGAGGTTT
>NW_008708916.1:79201-80313 GCF_000327385.1 Lottia gigantea
GAAGACCTTCTACACCAACCACACTCCAATTCATCATTCGCCCTTAGAGGATGAACGGGATCTTAACGCTCCCTTCACCCTCGACGAGCTGAAGAAAGCACTGTACAGTAAGAAAGACAGCGCTACTGGTGAAGATAATATCAAGTACAGCATGTTAAAGGAGTTACCAATGGAAGCGTCTACAGTTCTACTAGAATTATTCAACAAATCATGGTATAATGGTACAATTCCGGAAAGTTGGAAAACGGCAATGGTCATTCCTCTACCAAAACCGCAGAAAGATAAAAGTCTATGCAGTTCATACAGGCCTATTTCTCTGACCTCGACTCTATGTAAAACATTTGAGACGATGGTCAATAATAGACTTAGATACCACTGTGAACTAAATGGTCTTATCGATCCCAACCAAAGCGGCTACAGAGAGAAACGGTCAACAATGGATCAAATCGTTCGACTTCAACACGACATGGCCGCCCAACTCGGAAAGAAGAACTACTTCAGTGCAGTATTCCTGGATTTGTCCAAGGCCTTTGACTTAGTCTGGGTTGATGGTTTGCTTTTTAAACTTAATAAACTTGGCATTCGGGGTCGCATGTTCAGGTGGATCCAAGACTTCTCAAGGGATCGCCAGATACAAGTGAACGTCGCCAATTCTCTCAGCGAGAAGCACTCGTTGGAGAATGGCACCCCGCAAGGCTCTGTTATTAGCCCTACCCTCTTCAGCATCATGATCAATGATCTGGCCCTGGATTATGTAAAGCATATAGAGCTCTCGGTTAGCACGGCTCTATATGCAGATGACAGTTCGATATGGACTGGTCACAATGACCTCAATAAAGTTAAATGGCGTATGCAAACTGCTCTGAACCAAGTTGCTAAATGGGCAAACGACTGGGGCTTCATTATTTCGGAAGCTAAAACCGTCGGTTTGTTCTGCAGCAGAAAGAAAGATCACGACAGTATTGACCTTAGACTGAATGGTGTGAAGATTAAGCATGAGAATTCAGTAAGGTTCCTGGGAGTACACTTTGACAAGTGTCTGACTTGGAGTACGCACATTGACTATATCTGTAACCGGTCTACAAAAATCTTAAATGTTATGCGTTATGTTT
>NW_008708916.1:93870-98619 GCF_000327385.1 Lottia gigantea
CCTAACTTCAGAAGTAAAAAGTTGTATATATTTTATAATATCCTAAACCTACCATTACCCTAACTTCAGTAGTAAAAAGTTGTATATATTTTATAATATCCTAAACCTACCATTACCCTAACTTCAGTAGTAAAAAGTTGTATATATTTTATAATATCCTAAACCTACCATTACCCTAACTTCAGCAGTAAAAAGATGAATATATTTTATAATATCCTAAACCTACCATTACCCTAACTTCAGTAGTATAAAGTTGTATATATTTTATAATATCCTAAACCTACCATTACCCTAACTTCAGTAGTAAAAAGATGAATATATTTTATAATATCCTAAACCTACCATTACCCTAACTTCAGTAGTAAAAAGATGAATATATTTTATAATATCCTAAACCTACCATTACCCTAACTTCAGTAGTATAAAGATGTATATATTTTATAATATCCTAAACCTACCATTACCCTAACTTCAGTAGTAAAAAGATGTATATATTTTATAATATCCTAAACCTACCATTACCCTAACTTCAGTACTAAAAAGATGTATATATTTTATAATATCCTAAATCTACCATTACCCTAACTTCAGTAGTAAAAAGATGTATATATTTTATAATATCCTAAACCTACCATTACCCTAACTTCAGTAGTAAAAAGATGTATACATTTTATAATATCCTAAATCTACCATTACCCTAACTTCAGTAGTAAAAAGTTGTATATATTTTATAATATCCTAAACCTACCATTACCCTAACTTCAGTAGTAAAGATGTTTATATTTTATAACATCCTAAACCTACCATTACCCTAACTTCAGTAGTAAAAAGATGTATATATTTTATAATATACTAAACCTACCATTACCCTAACTTCAGTAGTAAAGATGTTTATATTTTATAACATCCTAAACCTACCATTACCCTAACTTCAGTAGTAAAGATGTTTATATTTTATAATATCCTAAACCTATCATTACCCTAACTTCAGTAGTAAAAAGATGTATATATTTTATAATATCCTAAACTTACCATTACCCTAACTTCAGTAGTAAAAAGATGTATATATTTTATAATATACTAAAACTACCATTACCCTAACTCTTCAGTAGTAAAAAGATGTATATATTTTATAATATCCTAAACCTACCATTACCCTAACTTCAGTAGTAAAAAGTTGTATATATTTTATAATATCCTAAACCTACCATCACCCTAACTTCAGTAGTAAAAAGTTGTATATATTTTAGCTATTTTTAAGCTAATATTGTTTATTTGTAATTCATGTATTTAAAATTATCTTACCTGTGCGTTTACATATTGGGTTTTGATATCTCCATTCTTCCTCAACACATTCCAGCTCTTGTACCATCTTGAAACCTTTTTGACATGTAATGACTACATTTCCATTGCAATCTTTATCAAAATTTGCGTCTGTTACATTTGGATATGTTGAACAATCTGTAAATTTAATGTTGATATTATTTGTTGCCATTATTTATTTCTGACTCAAATATACTACCCCCCAACAATTATATCATCAAGTATTTGTCTCAAGAACTACATGTTAATTTACTATTTACAGACAAAGATGATTTAAAATGTGTTTAAGCTAGTTATCCATGCTGCTGAAAAGAAAGTTGCCTTCAGTAAACCTCTGACTCGGACTCTTCCAACAATAAAAAAGATAAGATAAATTTCCCCCATCATATATACAAAATTTGACCTAAGATTCATAAAGCAACTTTTAGATAATAAATAACATATTTACCGGCATCTACAAAATCACCATTACGGAAATCAACAGAACGGAACATAATAGGTTATTCATGGTTTTAACGTTAGCAAGACCTGTTGATATTATATATATACAGACTTGTTGATACACTGTCGAATGCTAGATTTGGTTACGTATTGATAGTAAATACAAAGTCTCCCACTGAACAGATGTTTCTATAAAGACTGTCAATTAATATTTTATACCAGCAGATCAATGATAGATATCATACAAATTTTTATTTATTCAACACCACTTTTTAACGAAAGGTTGCCATTAATATTTCACCAAAATATTCTACAGATCAACTGTAAAACAATAATATTAACTGTGAACAGCTTAACTCTTCGCTTTTAAACCTTTTGATACTCCCAGCCTGTTAGCTTTCAACCCTGGTGCTCTTAAGCCTGCAATTTTTGAAAAAGAAATTAAATAATTAATTAAAAGGTATTTTTTAAATAAATCTTGTACGGTATGTATATTTACACTTCTGAAATGTCATTGTAACTACCAGAATACAGAAGTCTATGTCTTAATTTTTGACTACCTATATTTCGTAATACATATTTTAGGCGCAACTAAACTCCTGGCTAGACTTCCGGTGAACCCCAATGGACGTGCTCAAATTCTTACCGAAGTCTCAAATTGTTAACAAACCGCTGGTAGCGGTTATCAGTGTGTTTTTTCAGTTTTTAATGAGGGTAAGAACTCATTAGAAGATGTTTGTGAATAAACTTTTGTACAACAATACGCAGTTTTTAACGTATTGACAGTCATCTCAAAATTCTCAATTTGTAAAGAATAATAGAGAGAAAAGTTACATGAAAGGGCCAAAAGCGAAAATTTTAAGTGATTTTATAATTTGTCGCAATCATTATAGACCCCAATAATGTCTTAGTTGAGTCTAACGTCTATTTTATTGTTAACTTTAAGTGGCCTTATTAAGTTGTATTGTCCTTAAAAATCCCCAAAAATGAAACTAATGTTTCGCTCGCTATGATATGCTGCCCACGCTTCCCAAAAGTTCCAGAAATGAATTCAATGGTCACTCTCTGGCGACACCATAATGGCATATAATAACCCAAAGGAAATGTTATAGTACCCCTATTTTGTGTTTTATTTGCGTTCAAAGTTGATACCAATAACAACTAGAGCCACTCGTGGCACAGAGTGGGACTTTGCAAATGTAGCAAATTGCAAAAGACCCCGAAAAAATCATCCTTCCACGATAATTAGATCAAGCGCAAGAACAGCCTAAAAGTGAGAAATTTTCATTTTTTAGAAGATTCTAATACCGGAAGTAGACGTCAGACCTCACAAATGAAAGTGTCAGCAGATAGCCAAGGTCAATGACCTTTGATCTTGTAAAAGAGAAAGTCTAAAAAGGTCAAGATCAAGAGATATACGTCATCAAAATTTCTAATTG
This sequence comes from Lottia gigantea, assembly GCF_000327385.1. NCBI lineage: Eukaryota > Metazoa > Mollusca > Gastropoda > Lottiidae > Lottia > Lottia gigantea. The sequence continues at coordinate 97,074 of NW_008708916.1, forward strand.
CACACGACTATAAAATCGGAAGTTGACATAGGACAGCAAATATGAAAGTACAAATAGATAGCCAATGCCAATGACGTTTGATCCTACAAAGGTCAAGGTCAACAAACGTCAAGGTCAAAAATTGAAAATTTTCAATTTCCAAAACCTGTTCCTTTTTTTGAACTAAGAAGCGGAAACAACCGAAATTCTAAGACAAAGTGGCTCACAATATGAGGTAATTGTATGCAAAGTTCCATTTTGAACAAATGTATACTTTGCGAGTTATGCCCCTGGCCAAAAATGTCAATAATGAGTAATTAAACCCGGAAGTGCCACGCCCAACTCAATTGTTTTTGAATAAGTTAATCAATATTCAAAATGTTACGTTATGTTCCAAATGTCAAGTTCCTACATAATAGAGGTCAAAAGAAATAGGTCAACAAAAGTCAACAAAGGTCAAAATCGAAAAATGAAAATATCCAAATGTTAAAACCCCTTCCTTTTTTGAAACTATAAAGCTGAAACAACTGAGCTGTTAATACATACTGGCCAAAAGCATGAGGTAATTGTGTGCAAAGTCTCTTTTTGAACAAACGCATCCTATGCGAGTTATGCCCCAGCCCCAAAATGTAAACAATTAGTAATTCAACCCGGATGTGCCACGCCCACATAAGTTTTTTTGTCATAGGTGAATTTATATTCAAAGTGTCTAGTTATATTCCAAATATCAAGGTTCTACATCAAATAGATCATAACATATACATACACTAAGCTCAAAAAGTCGCAAATATTGTAAAAAAAAAAAAACTCAAATTTGAAAAAATCACGAATTTCAATTTTGCTTTAAAAAAACGATTGTTATATATCTATGTAAAGTACACGAGAAGCACATTAGGAAACCGAAAAAAATTACTCTCTAGGTTAATTAGGTCACGTGCTAGAGCAGTCCAAAGTTGCGAATTTGGATGTTTTTAAGCTATAAAAGCGAAAGTAGACGTCAGAGGTCAAATATGAGAGCATAAACTAATAGACAACGTCAATGATCTTTGACCCAACAAAGGTCAAGGTCATCAAAGGTCAAGGTCAAAAATTGAAAATTTTGAATTTCCTAAACCTGTTCCTTTTTTTGAACTAAGAAGCGGAAACAACCGAACTTCTAAGACAAAGTGGCTCAATTCATGCGATAATTGTATGAAAAGTTCCATTTTGAACAAACGTATACTTTGCGAGTTATGCACCTGGTCAAAAATATCAATAATGAGTAATATTACCCGGATGTGCCACGCCCACCTTAATTTTTTTGCATAGGGTAATTGATATTCCAAATGTTATGTTGTGTTTCAAATTTCAAGCTTCTACATTATTCAAGTCAAAAGATATAGGTCAACAAATGTCAACAAAGGTCAAAATCGAAAAATGAAAATATCCAAATGTTAAAACCCGTTCCTTTTTTGGAACTATAAAGCTGAAACAACTGAGCTGTTAACACAAACTGGCCAAAAGGATGAGGTAATTGTGTGCAAAGTCTCTTTTATAACAATCGTATCCTATGCGAGTTATGCCCCAG
>NW_008708916.1:102547-103551 GCF_000327385.1 Lottia gigantea
CGAACCAGATCCCAGTGCGTTCCCAATGCTACAATTCTAACAACTACCAAACCAGTACCAATCACACCGTCGACGACCATTATATCCGCTACCAAACCGTATTATCACCAAACCAAGGACAAATCATTATGGAAACTACCTGCTCTAAAGAAATCTACCTTAATAATTGGATCATCTAACCTGAATCGAATTACCAAAACCAGTTCAGACACCGAAATACATTCTTACCCCCGTGCCCAAATCCATCACATACAGTCACTCCTGGAATCATACGACCATGATCCCAAACCTACCTCCATTATTCTTCATGTAGGCCTCAACAACCGTGATCAGATACCAAAGACCTCCTTTAACCAAGCCCAGAAATTAATCGCCACAGCCAACAAAACCTTCCCAAACTCCAAGATCCTCTTCACATGCATACCCATTTCAAATAAAATCTCGACGAAAGCACAACAGAACCTCAGCACTCTCAACAACATGATGATGGAGTCCAGTATCAACAGCGCAACAATCTTACCACCCTACGAAGAAGAATTTGAAACAGTTGATAATCTTCATTGGTCTCCAGAAACAGCAAACAGCATCTATTTGTTTTGGATACACCAGCTTCAAGCATCGAGTAAGTCTTTAAACTAATTACTGGGGATAAAAATACTGAGAGGCCGCCGCTAGGCCAAACTGTAGTTAACTTGAGCCGCAAAATTCTCACACCGCTTCAGCATTCAATCTTAGACCGTGGACTTAAGTTTATTCCCACACCAAAGATAGCTAACTTGAATTATCTCCGACCATCCATTGAACGATTTCAACGAAATCTTAGCTGCACATATTTTTTTCGAAACCACCCCCCACGTGGTACTAGAACAATGTTTATTCCTAAATCCACGTGGGCACCCCCTCAGGCCGCCATCCATCCTGAAATATTGAAAGCATTTGCGAGTATGAATAATCAAACATTGAACCTTTCCATAACACACGAAAAGCCTAATCTCACACGAGTG
>NW_008708917.1:0-1557 GCF_000327385.1 Lottia gigantea
GTCATTGTATTCTGCATTAGAAAAATGCTTTAGTAAACTTCCTAAAATATATTGTCCAATCATTTCATCCCCCTTCAACCAAATATCTCCGCTGAATCCCCAACAGCTCAAATATAATACCATTTACACCATAGCCGTAGGGGCCCACGACTCAACAGGGGAGCAGATCGACTTATTGCCCGAATTTTAATGATATTTTGCCCGATTTTGGTGATTTTTTGCCCGAAAACATAATATTTGGGGGCCCCCCCCTGCCCCCCTGTATCCTACGGCTATGTTTTACACATCCACCTTTCTTCCCTTTTATCGTTACACAAAGCAGATCCATGAATTTCCCAAACAAGAGAATATAAAGCTATAAGTTCATTGGAAATATGGTAGGTCTTCTGACAAACACAAAAAACTTTTGATTCTCGCCCTCGAAAATGGGATTCCCATCATTCTGCTTGAGTTTTCGACAATTTTTTCTTCTTCAAATCAACGAAAGCCCCTAGCCAAAAACATATGATCGCATATTGGTCGCATATCATCACTTAAGGTAGTTAAAAAAAAAATTTCCCTTCAAGCATTAACGACAAGATGAAACTTTATTTCTACATTTTGTAAAAATTACAACATTACTCTAAATTAATACTTCTTTCATTTCCAGTTTCCCTAAATCATTAAGAAAACGATACTGTACATCATTTAAAGTAATTTATACAATATTTCTATAAATTAATACTTGTTACTTCCCTTTAATCATAAAACAAACATAAGACAATAGTTATGTACCTAACTTTACTAAAGAAGTGTTTTATATTGCATAATATTGTCTTGTGTTTTGTTATATGTGCTCCTTGCTTCTATATGTCATTCAAATCTTATTCCCTTTAATTATTTACGAATCATTTACACCAAGTACCACATTATTTGTAGGAAAATATAAAAAATCAAATTACAAAAGGGGAGCTAACTTACATGGACCAACTAATGCTGTAACTGTAGGACTTTGAATGCAAATTGGACATTACACCGTGCGCAAAAAATATCGTTTATTCTAAAACCTACATTTTTATTATATCTTTTATTATGTTGTTAATATTTGTCAAATTATTCTCAAATTTTATTTCCAAATTAAAATAAATTGCATCACTTCCGCATAAAGTAAAAAATTGCTTTTAACTTCAAGTTCAATTTTTGCAAATTTTCTCGTTATTTAAGTTGCCTACTGTGGCAACATTTTATTCACATTCCATTTAGCGAATTTGCACGGTTGCAAAGTCCCACTCTGTGCCACGTGTGGCTCTAGTTGTGGGACTTTGCTTTCAGCAAAGTCCCAGTTTGTTATCGAAATGTCAATTCTTTTTTTTTTTTTTTTTTTTTTTTTTTTTTTTTTTTCGAAATTTACACACCTTCCTGAGCTTAGACTACAATAGTTGCAGCAACCATTCAATATTCACGAACCTTAGATATAGGCGACGATGTGCATAAATATATTTTGGATCTTTTTTGCAAAACCGGAAGTGCCACAGTTCAATATGAGCAAGAATAGTTAATCGGCTCTAGAAGTCGTAT
>NW_008708917.1:2544-3861 GCF_000327385.1 Lottia gigantea
AATTACCCTATGCAAAAAAATTAAGGTGGGCGTGGCACATCCGCGTAATATTACTCATTATTGATATTTTTGGCCAGGAGCATAACTCGCAAAGTATACGTTTGTTCAAAATGGAACTTTGCATACAATTATCTCATGAATTGAGCCACTTTGTCTTAGAAGTTCGGTTGTTTCCGCTTCTTAGTTCAAAAAAAGGAACAGGTTTTGGAAATTCAAAATTTTCAATTTTTGACCTTCACCTTTGTTGACCTTGACCTTTATTGGGTCAAAGGTCATTGACGTTGTCTATTAGTTTATGCTTTCATATTTGACCTCTGACGTCTACTTTCGCTTTTATAGCTGTCCAAAAACATCCAAATTCGCAACTTTGGACTGCTCTAGCACGTGACCTAATTAACCTAGAGAGTAAATTTTTTCGGTTTCCTAATGTGCTTTTCGTGTACTTTACATAGATACAATCGTTTTTTTAAAGCAAAATTGAAATTCGTGATTTTTTTCAAATTTGAGTTTTTTTTTTTACAATATTTGCGACTTTTTGAGCTTGGTATGTGTATATGTTATGATCTATTTGATGTAGAACCTTGATATTTGGAATATAACTAGACACTTTGAATATGAATTCACCTATGACAAAAAAACTTATGTGGGCGTGGCACGTCCGGGTTAAATTACTAATTGTTTACATTTTGGGGCTGGGGCATAACTCGCATAGGATGCGTTTGTTCAAAAAGAGACTTTGCACACAATTACCTCATCCTTTTGGCCAGTATGTATTAACAGCTCAGTTGTTTCAGCTTTATAGTTTCAAAAAAGGAACGAGTTTTAACATTTGGATATTTTCATTTTTTTATTTTGACCTTTTTTGACTTTTGTTGACCTATATCTTTTGACCTCTATTATGTAGGAACTTGACATTTGGAACATAACGTAACATTTTGAATATTGACTAACTTATTCAAAAAAAATTGAGTTGGGCGTGGCACTTTCGGGGTAAATTACTCATTATTGACATTTTTAGCCAGGTGCGTAACTCGCAAAGTATACATTTGTTCAAAATGGAACTTTTTACACAATTACCTCATATTTTAAGCCACTTTGTCTTAGAATTTTGGTTGTTTCCGCTTCATAGTTCAAAAAAAGGAACAGGTTTTGGAAATTCAAAATTTTCAATTTTTGACCTTGACCTTTGTTGACCTTGACCTTTGTAGGATCAAACGTCATTGGCATTGGCTATCTATTTATACTTTTATATTTGCTGTTCTAAGTCAACTTCTGGTTTTATAGTCGTTAGCAATTTGAATTTAATGGCGTATATCT
>NW_008708918.1:0-3226 GCF_000327385.1 Lottia gigantea
AATAATCATGTGATATCACTTTAACTAATGATCATGTGATATCACTGTCACTAATGCCAATGTGATATTACTTTAACTAATTATCATGTGATATCACTTTAACTGATGATCATGTGGCATCACTGTCACAAATGATCATGTGATATCACTTTAACTAATGATCATGTGAACTAATGATCCTTTAACTAATGACCCTGTGAACTAATGATCCTGTGAACTAATGATCATTTAACTAATGATCATGTGATATCGCTTTAACTAATGATCATGAGAAATCACTTTAACTAATGATCATGTGATATCACTTTAACTAAAAATCATGTGATATCAATTTAACTAAAAATCATGTGATAGCACTTTAACTAATGATCATGAGAAATCACTTTAACTAATGATCATGTGATATCACTTTAACTAATGATCACGTGATATCACTGTCACTAATGACAATGTGATATCGCTGTAACTAATTATCATGTGATATCACTTTAAGTAATAATCTTTTAACTAATGATCATGTGATATCCCTGTAACTAATAATCATGTGATATCACTTTACCTAATGATCATGTGAAATCACTTTAAGTAATGATCCTTTAACTAATGATCCTGTGATATCATTTTAACCAACGTTCCCGTGATATCACTTTATTTAATGATCATGTGATATCACTTAAACTAATGATCATCTGATATCACTTTAAGTAATTATCATGTGACATCACTTTAAGTAATGATCCTTTAACTAATGATCCTGTGATATCATTTTAACCAACGTTCCCGTGATATCACTTTATTTGATGATCATGTGATATCACTTAAACTAATGATCATCTGATATCACTTTAAGTAATGATCATCTGATATCACTGTAACTAATGATCATGTGATATCATGTAACTAATGATCATGTGATACCACTGTCACTAGTGATCATGTGATATCACTTTAACTAATGATCCTTTAACTAATGATCATGTGATATCACTTTAACTAAAAATCATCTGATAACACTGTAACCAATAATCATGTGATAGTATGTAACTAATGATCATGTGATATCACTGTCACTAGTGATCATGTGATTAACTAATGATCCTTTAACTAATGATCCTGTTATATCACTTAGACTAAATATCATGTGATATAACTTTATCACTTTCACTTATGATCATGTGATATCACTTTAACTAATGATCATGTGATATCATGTTAACTAATGATTATGTGATATCACTTTAACTAATGATCATGTGATATCACTTTAACTAATGATCATGTGATATCATGTTAACTAATGATTATGTGATATCATGTTAACTAATGATCATGTAATATCATGTTAACTAATGATCATGTGATATCACTTTTACTAATGATCATGTGATATCAATTTCACTAATAATCATGTGATATCAATTTCACTAATGGTCTGTGATATCACTTTAACTAATGATCATGTGATATCCATTTCACTAATGATCATGTGATATCCATTTCACTAATGATCATGTAATATCATGTTAACTAATGATCATGGGATATCACTTTTACTAATGATCATGTGATATCAATTTCACTAATAATCATGTGATATCAATTTCACTAATGGTCTGTGATATCACTTTAACTAATGATCATGTGATATCCATTTCACTAATGATCATGTAATATCATGTTAACTAATGATCATGTGATATCACTTAAACTACTAATCATGTGATATCACTTAAACTACTAATCATGTGATATCACTTTAACTAATGATCATGTGATATCACTTTAACTAATGATCATGTGATATCACTTTAACTAATGATCATGTGATATCACTTTAACTAATGATCATGTAATATCATGTTAACTAATGATCATGTGATATCAATTTTACTAATGGTCATGTGATATCATATTAACTAATGATCATGTGATATCATGTTAACTAATGATCATGTGATATCACTTTAACTAATGATCATGTGATATCACTTTAACTAATGATCATGTGATATCACTTTAACTAATGATCATGTGATATCACTTTAACTAATGATCATGTGATATCATGTTAACTAATGATCATGTGATATCACTTTAACTAATGATCATGTGATATCACTTTAACTAATGATCATGTGATATCACTTTAACTAATGATCATGTGATATCACTTTAACTAATGATCATGTGATATCACTTTAACTAATGATCATGTGATATCAATTTTACTAATGATCATGTGATATCATGTTAACTAATGATTATGTGATATCATGTTAACTAATGATTATGTGATATCATGTTAACTAATGATCATGTGATATCAATTTCACCAATGATCATATATGACTTTAACTAATGATCTTGTGATATCATGTTAACTAATGATCATGTGATATCATGTAACTAATGATCATATGATATCACACTGTCACTAATGATTATGTGATATCCAGACTGCCACTATTTATAGCTTTGTCTTGGTTATCCCTAAGATTATGTGATGTCATGATTATGATTTTATAAATTTAATTTTATACTTCAGAGTCTTAAAAAGAAGAAATAGAAGGTGATAGTGAATTTAAATTCAAAGAAAATCAGTCTTTTTGAATATTTTTTTTTTGATTCATGTAAATATATGTAAATGAATTCAAGAATATTTATGTATTGTTTGTTGATGGCATTAGGTTTTTGACATAAAAATGTAAGAGTAATCCCTGCTCCCCTACGAAAAATATATCATGTTTCTGAAGTAAAATCAGCTTTGCTTATTCTGGCTTATATTGGATTTTGAAAAAAGGTTGAACAATAATTTGGTTCAGTTTTGCTGCATTGGCTTTTGGATTAAGTGGGAGAAATTTGATGTCAACTAAAATTAAATTTCTGAAAAGTGCAATATAAATGTTTGTTATTGAATGTTGATTATTGAATGTTAGATCGGAAGTGGTGGTCACAATAAACTGTTACTTTTTATGTTTTTAACTCTTTTCTTCAATGCTGGTTTATCCCCTTTGTCTTCATTACCCCATTAACTAATAATGATGTGATATCACTGTCACTAATGATCATGTGATATCATAAGGCTAGAACACTTCTTAGAAACTCTCTTGAAAGGAATTGTAAAGAGGTTTTTAAATTATGTTTATCTGGGACACCGTTAGCATCGACTTGCACCATTTCAATTAAACATCTGGTTCCTGCAATTCCACTAAAACTTTGCTTTGCA
>NW_008708918.1:9004-9638 GCF_000327385.1 Lottia gigantea
AATTAATCTTAAAATACATTCAAATATTTCCTCAAAATTTTCAATATTTTATAAAACAGCTCCCCCCCCCCCCCCCCTATCAATGTAAAGATTTGATGCTATTCCCTTTAGAGTCATTGACCATGCAAACAGAAGAAAGGACAGCAATGTTAAAACAAGCCCAACAAATCTAGCCCTACCCTTGCCACAGAGGCCAGAAATAACACTTTTTATGAGAGTTACTAGTTAATATAATATCACCATATCTTAAAGGGGCAGTTAGGCCATTTCTTTGACCAATCATACTTTAGTCTCAGAAACTGGAATTTTTTAACTGAGCTTATCAGTAAAAGTGTTCACAGCTCGCAGTCCAAATTTGAGCCTTCAAATCCATATGTGTCCAGAATTATCCACATTTGAATGTTAAAATGACGACTCGTCAATTTAATATACTCTGTGATGTACAGAAAAGACATATATAGAAAAGGTGAGTAAAATTCCTAGTTTGAAGTATTTTCATAGGAATCATGTGATTTCGTACATTTCTAGTACTTCTGAAGACATATTTTCAAGACTAAAATCAACCCCCAAAATGTCACACTTGTCCCTTTAAAAGACTACTTCAGAAAAAATGTGGCCTCAAATCTTAGAAATT
>NW_008708919.1:0-10940 GCF_000327385.1 Lottia gigantea
TCCCTTGTGTTTCATGTTATATGTACTCCCTGTTAAACTATAATCATATTTATTAAAGATTTATTAAAGAAATGAGTTATACTATAATATATTCCCTTGTGTTTCATGTTATATGTACTCCCTGTTAAACTATAATCATATTTATTAAAGATTTATTAAAGAAATGAGTTATACTATAATATATTCCCTTGTGTTTCATGTTATATCTACTCCCTGCTAAACTGTAATCATATTTATTAAAGATTTATTAAAGCAATGAGTTATACTATAATATATTCTCTTGTGTTTCATGTTATATATACTCCCTGTTAAACTATAATCATATTTATTAAAGATTTATTAAAGAAATGAGTTATACTATAATATATTCCCTTGTGTTTCATGTTATATATACTCCCTGTTAAATTATAATCATATTTATTAAAGATTTATTAAAGAAATGTGTTATACTATAATATATTCTCTTGTGTTTCATGTTATATATACTCCCTGTTAAACTATAATCATATTTATTAAAGATTTATTAAAGAAATGTGTTATACTATAATATATTCTCTTGTGTTTCATGTTATATATACTCCCTGTTAAACTATAATCATATTTATTATAGATTTATTAAAGAAATGTGTTATACTATAATATATTCCCTTGTGTTTCATGTTATATATACTCCCTGTTAAACTATAATCATATTTATTAAAGATTTATTAAAGAAATGTGTTATTATATAATATATTCCTAAATTATAAACCAGGTGATATTTGGTGTTTCTATATATATTTCTAGACTGCGATCGACAGTTGTACTATTAAAATATGAAGTATACAATGTTAAATTAGGAGAATATATTTATTCAGTATATTTGTAATATCAAAAGTTTATAATGAATTATAGTATATATTATATTGAGGTTACTGTGACATTATCAGTAAAACAAATATTATATCTTATCTTGAAATTCACTGCTATTTATTGACTGACCTATTTCTGTGAAATTGAAACATGTGACGTAATTTTTCCTGGAAACCTAATTATTCTGTGCGGGATTTTTATACTGATAAACCGTTTATAAAAAATCAAAACCAGTATAAAACTTGACTAGTGGTGGACAGAACAAATTATTCTGTATAGGATTGATAGTTTATATTGATAGCAAGGGATTAACTAGTGTGGTGTCATTATTTGTAGGAACTGTTATATTCATAGCGAGGAACCTTTCAATTGTCAAGTCCCTAGTTCAAGTTGTGGCAGATCAAACAAGTTATTGTTAATCGTCTCTAGAAGGAAGTATTCAAGAAGCCATTTCTATGAAATCTAAACCAGTATATAATGTGACTATTAGTAGAAATCAAACAGAACTTCTTCAGTGTATTTTAAAAGAATAAAATGGCCACGGCTTCAGTGAGTAACACACCAGAATGTTCTATTTGTTGTGAAGGTTTTAAAACACCTAAATTTATAACATGCGGTCATACTTTCTGTCTAGGCTGCGTAGAGACATATATTGGTGATAAAACAGAAACATTCCCCTGTCCGATCTGTCAGCAGGATGTTAAGATTCCAGAAGGTGGTGCTGACATGTTTACAACAAATTTTAGTTTAATTCCATCATACCCGCGTACATCACATGTTACTGGTACAACATCACCTACATCACATGTTACTGGTACAGCATCGCCTACATCACATGTTACTGGTACAGCATCACCTACAACACATCTAACAGACAAAACCTCTTCAAAGGTAAAATACCACTGTCAATGTCATAAAGAGAGACCAATAGACTACTATTGTCTAACTTGTCACTGTGTGTTATGTCATAAATGTTATGTAAAAGAACACAACGGTCACGAGTATTTAGATGTAGAATGTGAAACTGTCAAAGAAAAAGCTACAGAGCTAGTTTTAACCTCAGAGAAATTCATCCAAAATAAAATCAAAGACTTGGAAGAAACTCATGTGACGTTAGTAAAAGCGAGAGAGACACTCCAGCGATTTACTGAAGATGCTTGTAGCAGAATAACCAAACAAACTGATAAAATTATAGCAGATATAAAGTCTAGAAGTGAGAAAATCATGACAGACGTCAAAAATAAGTCTGAAGAATCAGAATCAGAATTGACCAAAACTGAAGAGAAAATTATGGGAGATATAAAAAATTTCAAACTGAATCTGGAGACGAATTTTCCTTCTTTAACAGAAGATTGTGATTTACAAATTTTAGTTTCACTTGAGAAAATAAAAGAGCTAGAAGAATTGTGTAAAGATGTGAAAGTCGAAACACCATCAGTGGTTCAGTATCTTGATTGGGAAGAAAAAGATTTTAGATTCAATATCGACATGTTAGGATCCATGGTGTTAAAACAATATCACATACCCAAACTACACGAGTCTAATTCATATCAATTTTATTATAATATAAATGATATAATGAAGGATGGTGAAGGGTATTACAGTCAAGACAAGTTAAGTTACAATAACTTGGTATGGAGTTGTTGTGTATTGAGCTGGAATGAATATTTATATATTAATATTAAACTATTATCAGATGACAATCCTAGATTTAACTATTGTATTATTGCTTATCAAATCAGTTTATTGAATATTGATGATGACAGTAAAACTATAACTAATACATATAGTAACGAGAGATTAGAGAGAGGTAGTTGGTGTTTGTGGTGGAGGAGATCTATCCCCTGGTCTAAACTCAATGATAAAAACAATGGTTATTTAAATTCTAACAATCAGTTTGTGATTCAAGTTAATATCACACAGATCAGAGAAATATCATTGAAATAAAGTTTATTCCACAATTCAATCTTTTGTCTCTCTTTTTATTAAATAATGTGCAACAAAGATTGAAATATATTATATTTCTGTAAAATTGTCTTTTATTTTAAATATTTGCAATTGTATATGTAAGGTTTTATTTTCAATTCTTTTTTAAGTTTAACTGTATTTACCAGTCATGTCTGGCTAGAGCTCTAGACTGTTGATTTTAGTATTTTATCTATAAAATGTTTAATAGGCAACTCCTTTAACTATTTTATTTTCTCCTTCGTAGAGTGAGTTTAAGTATAAATGAAGATATTTCGTACAATGAGTTTAAGTGTAAATTAGTTTAGGTCAGCACTGGTCAGATTAACCCTTTCTATACCTGTAATTGGTTTTCATCTTGTTTTCATTATATCTGTTCGTTAATAGTGAGTTCATTATTTTAATGGTTACAGACGCGTATAGTCTTAATTTTGCCCTCCCGCCCTATTTCCCTGAATTTAAATTCTTTGTATTTGAATTAGATTAAGTTCCTTTTGTAATGTTTGTTCATTTTGCTCTTTTATTAATTATTTAAGAGTTTGTAATTTGTAAAATTTGAGTATATTTTGGTCACAATAATTAAAGTATTCATTTACTTTACTACTGTTTTGTTATTGGGGTTGGGAATTTAACTGTATTTACCATTTACAGCTCTAGACTGTTAATTTGACTGTATGTACCAGTCATGTCTGACTAGAGCTCTAGACTGTTAATTTGATTGTATTTACCAGTCATGTCTGACTAGAGCTTTAGACTGTTGATTTGATTGTATTTACCAGTCATGTCTGACTAGAGCTCTAGACTGTTAATTTGACTACTCCCTGGTTTAGCCAGACATGACCAAATCCATAATTAAGCAATATTGATTTGACTGATGTCCCAGTTTGATCTGCCATTTCAGTCTTGTTCAAATAACATTCGAAAACATAGTTTAAGTAACCTAGCATTATGCATATTTGGAATTCTTAAGAAGTATGAAACGGGTTTTTAGTAATAATTTGTACAGAGCTCAAGTCTTCCACATTCTGCCCTCGAGATCGATTTTGTTGTTTTGGTTCCAGTGCAGAGAAGCCACTTACAGAATTTATTCTGGACATTCTTTATGTCAGGTCTCAACATCTAAACATCTTAACAATGATTCCAATTAATAATACCATTTCTCTCGTTTTGACAGCACACCACCATTCTTAAATACTGTAGCGGGGTTTAAGTCTCAATTCAATCTAAATTAATCATTTCGGGTATACATAATTTACGTAAATATTTCTCTCTGTTACAAGTCACCTTAATTCCCGCCAAACATTCCTTTAACATCTTGGTTATCATCCCCCTTGTCCAAAAATCCTCTATCTTTGAATTATATATCATTGTCCATGTCCCGTCCCGCATCAACCACAATACCTCCCTAATGTATAAGACCTCCCATTCCCATTTGGCTATTTCCCCCGACCATAATGTCTATATGTTGCTCCATGATCACGAGGTTACTTTTTGCAAACAGTCCACAAATTTTGCTCCTTCTTGTATACCATCCCTTTTTGCACAGCGCAAAGTTGGTCCAGCATACATGTAAGATCCTTAACGAAACGCAATTGGCTCCTCTTCAGTCCTATTCATACGTCCCTCGATCTTGTCTGTTTTGATCCCTCCAAAAACTTAATGAATAATATAGTTATTACTCCAGGTGTCAATATTCTTAATATGCCAGTCGGTTGCTCCGGTCACAATCCTTCCTTTACTATTCCTCACTACTTGCAAGAAAAAAGTCGCTATCAAATCCGGAAGTCAAATAATAAATTGCTTGATATATCCCAATACCTATTTAATTTAACCCTCCCAAAATCCCTTAACTCCATCGCCCTCTCTCACAAAGTTTTACTTAAAACCCTCACCAAACTCACTATCGAAGACAAGAGCATCCATCATTTACTGTCAGAAATCCAGGAAATTAAATATTCTTATCCAATGATGCACAACCCTTTCACTATGAAAGCTCATTGGCTCTATTACTTTCTTCTATCTCTAATTGGCTTAGTCGTTCTCTTCTTCTCTTTCTATTTTTTCTACACAAAATGTATCAGACCTCGAAGGCGCTTGGCTCATCTCAATAGACAGATAGTGAAATCATCAACTACCACCCAATTAGGCACAATTTATTCGGCAGTATTACCCGTACCGAAAAAACGACAGAAATCCTACCCAGAGGAACTGCCCCCCTCGACTACCAAGAAGAAACATCTGAAGCAGAAGACGACGACCATTACAGAGAAACCCATTTTCACCAGAACCATCGAACTAATTGCGTAGGACCTGACCACATCGACCATTGATCGGACATCATCATGTGTGCTAAATTCATTTTGGAAGTGTGCGAAATTCATTTTGGAAGTGTGCGAAATTCATTTTTGGAAATAAGTGATGATCGGACATCATCATGTGTGTTAAATTCATTTTGTAAGTGTGCGAATATATTTTGGAAGTGTGCGAATTTATTTTGGAAATAAGTGATGACCGGACATCATCATGTGTGCGAAATTCATTTTTGGAAATAAGTGATGATCATCATCATGTGTGAGATTTTTCTTTCAGCAATAGGACATTAGTGCACATAAACTGACATTTTTTTGGTATATTTGCATGTGCATGTTTTAACTTTGGTTTTGTATATATGTTTTGTTTTTCCTTTTGTGTTTTAAATTTTTTTTTACTCGTTTTGCGATTTGTTTTGCTTGGTTTTCTTCCGTTTTTATTTTATTTTTTCTTTTGTATATATTTCAAGAAAATCATGATTATGTATTTTATACTTTGGGAAGGAAACTTATGTAGTGGGGTGTAAGTTTAAATTCAATCTAAATTAATCATTTCGGGTAAAGTAAGAATTTGCATAATATTTTAATAGATTAGCATCTTATCAGACACCAAGGAAATCATTTCAGGCATAGATTTAATTGGGATAAATTGACAACGGGTTCACACAATAGGGTTGCAACAGATCGACTTCTGTCAACGTAGGGGATTAAAAGTATCAATAGGTTATGTTATGTGAATGTCCACTTGGAAAAAAAGAAGCTTGAGACACAAAGCATTTTATAGACAATAGGGATTTAGGGACAAAGCATTTTATAGACAATAGAGAGTTCACTAAAAGGGTTTGAAGAAAGGGTCTGGGTAACAAAGCACTTCTCACTTGAATGACCATTAGGAAACAGGGATTTGGAAAACGATACGTTTGAATGACAAATAGGAAACAAGGGTTTGCAAAATCATAACTGGAATAAGCAATAGGAAGATATTGTTTGAAAAACATTGATTTGGATAGACAATAGAGTAAGGTAAAGGGTCGGAAGTGGAGGAGAGTCACTTATTCTTTAGTATAACATCTGTAAGTTTCTCACAGAAGCTTGACTGTTCAAAATGTTTATAAACTTTTCTGCTTTGTTCGGTTTCAATTTGTATCGCACATCAATCTTGCTTTTGTTTGGTAGGAATTGTTTATTCTCAGCACTTAAACTCACTTCGCATTCTATCGGTAAATGTTTTGTAAAGGACGAAGCAAGAAGGCGAAAATCTGACACATAACAAAACAAGTCTGCACTAACTAAGATATAATCGATAACACTTTTCCTTATTGACGACATATAGGTAAATGCACTTTCATTAACAATTATTAGATTCACTCAACATAGATACAGTAGCAGTTTTCCAAATGTGTTTGTTTCTGTGTTCCTATTACGACGTTTCGGTATGGTGTCCAGGGTTTTATAATTTTCATAATATCATAGCATGATAACAGAGCTTCGATTTGATGTGTAATTAATTTTTACAGTTGTTCTATCGAGGGCTCAGAATGGATATATCCGCTAGTGAATACAGCCAATCAAATTGCTGCATTCACAAACTCCCGTGACACAAGAAAGTGGGCGATTGCAGTCAAGGTATAAGAATAAGACGTAATACCTTGACCTTGTTAAAATGTTTATATGATAAGAGTCAATGACTTAGGCCCTATGTTTTAATCAGGATAAAAACCAACCTCGTCTCCTATGTTTTCTACTGAGAGTAGTATAGGCAAGTTTAGACGTGAGAACAAACACATCTGACGGTTGTATCTCAAGTCACCTATTTTAGTCTTAGTCTACCATATTGCTGTAAATTGATCAAGATGAAAGAACTTGTTGTTTTTATGCTGTTGAATATTTGTTTCGGTAAGTTTAATATAATAGATATAATTAAAATAAATTCATACTTAAAGGGACAGATGCGACAGTTCATTAGTTCATTAAGATACAGAACAGTAGGATATAAAACTCTTGCATCAGTTCATTAGTACAATAAGATACAGAACAGTAGGATATAAAACTCTTGCATCAGTTCATTGGTACAATAAGATACAGAACAGTGGGATATAAAACTCTTGCATCAGTTCATTGGTACAATAAGATACAATACAGTACAATATAAAACTCTTGCATCAGTTCATTAGTACAATAAGATACAGAACAGTGGGATATAAAACTCTTGCTTCAGTTCATTGGTACAATAAGACACAATACAGTACAATATAAAACTCTTGCTTCAGTTCATTGGTATAATAAGATACAGAACAGTAGAATATAAAACTCTTGCATCAGTTCATTGGTACAATAAGATACAGAACAGTGGGATATAAAACTCTTGCTTCAGTTCATTGGTATAATAAGATACAGAACAGTAGGATATAAAACTCTTGCTTCAGTTCATTGGTATAATGAGATACAGAACAGTAGGATATAAAACTCTTGCTTCAGTTCATTGGTACAATAAGATACAGAACAGTAGGATATAAAACTCTTGCATCAGTTCATTGGTACAATAAGATACAATACAGTAGAATATAAAACTCTTGCATCAGTTCATTAGTACAATAAGATACAGTAAAGTAGGATATAAAACTCCCGCTGCTGCACCAGTTATCATTTTGACAATTCTTCGTCGACAAAGGCGAAAGAGGAGAGCGTGAAAGAATCGCCAATGTTCAGTGACTGGATCAAACGAAGACTTCGGCATGAGTCTTATCTTATTAAGTGAGCTACAGCTGACCAGACAAGCGTCAGAAATATTCTACGTATGGATGTATCTTCCTTCATGGATTATTAGCAAATGTGGACAGAGCTGTAACTGGGGCAACAATTTGAAAATTTGAAAAACGTCAAATATGTTTGACCATGTTCAACGTTAGCTGGTAAAGTCGTCCAAACGATCAAACATTTGTCCACGAACATGGTTATACAAATATATGACGACGTTATGAACAAATGTTTGATCGTGTAGACGGGGCTTTAGACTCCATCAATATTACAGGTATAGCTGTTTCCCAGCTGATAACACCTACAATGGCGTGTGAATTACAATGTATGAAGGGCCACGATGCCTCGCCAGGTTCCGACGCTTATAATACTGTGTTTGAAAGCTGTAGAATAGAATGTATGGATAAACTTTGGTGAGTAAAGTAGAAATTTATCAAAGAACATTCGGTAATTCTCGGCAGTTTCCGTAAAGTTGAATCTGTATGTTACAGAGCGCTAGTAGAACTTTCACGGTAGACCATTTGCATTAAGAATTGAAGGCAATTTCCTTTGAAGATTTCTCAAATCAGAGTAAACCATCGTCATAATTCTTTATGAAATATTTGATTGTGTAAGATTGTTTCATTACAAGTATTTTATCATGTGTTTGTCGTTAATAGGGAATTAATATTCTCAGTAAAATATTTACCAATTTTATCATATTTTTTAGGGCTCATCTTCAGACTTTAGGTTGAATCAATCAATAAATCTGTAAGAAATTACATTTGTTTTTATTTATTTGTCTAGTTTTGTTCCAAAGGTTTGCCCTCTATTACGATTAAATTTACAATTTACAGATACAATGTATAATTTGCAATTAACAGATACAATGTATTATTTACAATTAACAGATACAATGTATAATTTACAATTAACATATACAATGTATAATTTACAATTAACAGATACAATGTATAATTTACAATTAACAGATACAATGTATAATTTATAATTAACAGATACAATATATAATTTACAATTAACAAATACAATGTATAATTTGCAATCAACAGATACAATGTATAATTTACAATTAACAAATACAATGTATAATTTACAATTAACAGATACAATGTATAATTTACAATTAACAAATACAATGTATAATTTACAATTAACAGATACAATGTATAATTTACAATTAACAGATACAATGTATAATTTACAATTAACAGATACAATGTATAATTTAAAATAAACAAATACAATGTATAATTTACAATTAACATATACAATGTATAATTTACAATTAACAGATACAATGTATAATTTGCAATTAACAGATACAATGTATAATTTACAATTAACAGATACAATGTATAATTTACAATTAACAGATACAATGTATAATTTACAATTAACATATACAATGTATAATTTACAATTAACAGATACAATGTATAATTTACAATAAACAAATACAATGTATAATTTGCAATTAACAGATACGATGTATAATTTACAATTAACAGATACGATGTATAATTTACAATCAACATATACAATGTATAATTTACAATTAACATATACAATGTATAATTTACAATTAACAGATACAATGCATAATTTGCAATTAACAGATACAATGTATAATTTACAATTAACAGATAAAATGTATAATTTACAATTAACAGATACAATGTATAATTTACAATTAACAGATACAATGTATAATTTACAATTAACAGATACAATGTATAATTTACAATTAACAGATACAATGTATAATTTACAATAAACAAATACAATGTATAATTTGCAATTAACAGATTCGATGTATAATTTACAATTAACAGATACGATGTATAATTTACAATCAACCGATACAATGTATAATGTACAATTAACAGATACAATGTATAATTTACAATAAACATATACAATGTATAATTTACAATTAACAGATACAATGTATAATGTACAATTAACAGATACAATGTATAATTTACAATAAACATATACAATGTATAATTTACAATTAACAGATACAATGTATCATTTGCAATTAACAGATACAATGTATAATTTGCGATTAGCAGATACAACTTACAATTTACAATTAACAGATACAATGTATAATTTACAATTAACAGATACAATGTATAAAATCTTCTAGCTAGTTAGATATGATAATTTGATATGTTCTAGTCCCATTCAAACTACAGAAATCTGTCATTGTACCAAGCAATCTGCTAGCTAGTTAGATATGATAGTTTGGTATGTTCTAGTCCCATTCTAACTACGGAAAACTGTCATTTTACCAAACAATCTACTAGGTAGTTAGACACGATAGTTTGATATGTTCTAGTCCCATTCTAACTATAGAAAACTGCCATTGTACCAAACGATCTTCTAGCTAGTTAGGCACGATAGTTTGGTATGTTCTAGTCTCATTCTGACTACAGAAAACTGTTATTGTACCAAGCAATATTCTAGCTAGTTAGACACGATAGTTTGATATGATCTATTCTCATTCTGACTACAGAAAACTGTCATTGTACCAAGCAATCTGCTAGCTAGTTAGACACGATAGTTTGGTATGTTCTAGTCTCATTCTGACTACAGAAAACTGTTATTGTACCAAGCAATATTCTAGCTAGTTAGACACGATAGTTTGATATGATCTATTCTCATTCTGACTACAGAAAACTGTCATTGTACCAAACAATCTGCTAGCTAGTTAGATATGATAGTTTGATATGTTCTAGTCCCATTCCAAGTACGGAAAACTGTAATTTTACCAAACAATCTGCTAGCTACTTAGACAAGATAGTTTGGTATGCTCTAGTCACATTCTGACTACAGAAAACGGTCATTGTACCAAACAATCTACTAGCTAGTTAGACACGATAGTTTGGTATGTTCTAGTCTCATTCTCACTACAGAAAACTGCCATTGTACCAAGCAATCTACTAGCTAGTTAGACACGATAGTTTGATATGATCTATTCTCATTCTGACTACAGAAAACTGTCATTGTACCAAGCAATCTGCTAGCTAGTTAGACACGATAGTTTGA
>NW_008708919.1:12400-52545 GCF_000327385.1 Lottia gigantea
CTAACTACGGAAAACTGTCATTTTACCAAACAATCTACTAGCTAGTTAGACACTATAGTTTGGTATGCTCTAGTCTCATTCTAACTACGGAAAACTGCCATTTTACCAAACAATCTACTAGCTAGTTAGACACTATAGTTTGATATGTTCTAGTCCCATTCTAACTACGGAAAACTGTCATTTTACCAAACAATCTACTAGCTAGTTGGACACGATAGTTGGTATGTTCTAGTCCCATTCTAACTATAGAAAACTGCCATTGTACCAAACGATCTGCTAGCTAGTTAGGCACGATAGTTTGGTATGTTCTAGTCTCATTCTTACTACAGAAAACTGTCATTGTACCAAGCAATCTTCTAGCTAGTTAGACACGCTAGTTTGATATGATCTATTCTCATTCTGACTACAGAAAACTGTGATTGTACCAAGCAATCTTCTAGCTAGTTAGACACGATAGTTTGGTATGTTCTAGTCTCATTCTGATTACAGAAAACTGTCATTGTACCAAGCAATCTTCTAGCTAGTTAGATATGATAATTTGATATGTTCTAGTCCCATTCCAACTACGGAAAACTGTAATTTTACCAAGTAATCTACTAGCTAGTTAGACACGATAGTTTGGTATGTTCTAGTCTCATTCTCACTACAGAAAACTGCCATTGTACCAAGCAATCTACTAGCTAGTTAGGCACGATAGTTTGATATGATCTATTCTCATTCTGACTACAGAAAACTGTCATTGTACCAAGCAATCTGCTGGCTAGTTAGACATGATAGTTTGGTATACTCTAGTCTCATTCTGTCTACAGAAAACTGTCATTGTACCAAACAATCTGCTAGCTAGTTAAATATGATAGTTTGATATGTTCTAGTCCCATTCCAACTACGGAAACTGTCATTGAACAAAGCAATCTGCTAGCTAGTTAGACACGATAGTTTGGTATGTTCTAGTCCCATTCTGACTATAGAAAACTGCCATTGTACCAATCAGTCTACTAGCTAGTTAGACACGATAGTTTGGTATGTTCTAGTCCCATTCTGACTACAGAAAACTGTCATTGTACCAAACAATCTGCTAGCTAGTTAGACATGATAGTTTGGTATACTCTTGTCTCATTCTGTCTACAGAAAACTGTCATTGTACCAAACAATCTGCTAGCTAGTTAAATATGATAGTTTGATATGTTCTAGTCCCATTCCAACTACGGAAAACTGTCATTGAACCAAGCAATCTGCTAGCTAGTTAGACACGATAGTTTGGTATGTTCTAGTCCCATTCTGACTATAGAAAACTGCCATTGTACCAATCAGTCTACTAGCTAGTTAGACACGATAGTTTGGTATGTTCTAGTCCCATTCTGACTACAGAAAACTGTCATTGTACCAAACAATCTGCTAGCTAGTTAGACACGATAGTTTGGTATGCTCTAGTCTCATTCTGACTACAGAAAACTGTCATTGTACCAAGCAATCTTCTAGCTAGTTAGACACGATAGTTTGGTATGCTCTAGTCCCATTCTAACTACGGAAAACTGCCATTGTACCAAGCAATCTGCTTGCTAGTTAGGCATGATAGTTTGGTATGTTCTAGTCTCATTCTAACTATAGAAAACTGCCATTGTACCAAACAATCTGCTAGCTAGTTAGGCACGATAGTTTGGTATGTTCCAGTCTCATTCTGATTACAGAAAACTGTCATTGTACCAAGCAATCTTCTAGCTAGTTAGACACGGTAGTTTGGTATGTTCTAGTCTCATTCTAACTATAGAAAACTGCCATTGTACCAAACAATCTGCTAGCTAGTTAGACATGGTAGTTTGATATGATCTAGTCTCATTCTGACTACAGAAAACTGTCATTGTACCAAGCAATCTGCTAGCAAGTTAGACAAGATAGTTTGGTATGCTCTAGTCTCATTCTGACTACAGAAAACTGTCATTGTACCAAACAATCTGCTAGCTAGTTAGACAAGATAGTTTGATATGATCTATTCTCATTCTGACTACAGAAAACTGTCATTGTACCAAACAATCTGCTAGCTAGTTAGACAAGATAGTTGGGTATGCTCTAGTCACATTCTGACTACAGAAAACTGTCATTGTACCAAACAATCTGCTAGTTAGTTAGATATGATAGTTTGATATGTTCTAGTCCCATTCTAACTACGGAGAACTGTCATTGTTCCCAACAAACTGATTGTTCGATGGAATATCATGGGATCCATTGTGCCCCAGAATGAAATAAATTACAAAATATATGGAAAAGTATTAGATTTGTTAGATGGTGCTAATGCAAGGAATAATCTATCGTTAATCTATCTCACCGATTTATATATACTGATGTTTGTTTCACTATAATCACAGTAATCAGCATTATTCATTCACTACAACAACACAGCAATACAATCGATTGATTGATAGGAAACTGTTTTCATTATATACAAATTACCAGATATATTTAATCACTCAAGATGGGAACAGTGGCGGCGCTAGTCTAACTTTCCGAGGCTTTTGTGTTTTGACGCATATTTCGGAGCACAACAGAGTAAACAATCATATTTCTAAATTTGAGAAAAGAAGTGGGCGTTCATTTGGAGGCACAGACTATTTTACTTGGGGTGCAAATGCCCAACCCCTTGTACCCAGTGGCTCAACTTCCACAGGGACTAGTTGAGTCAAGTCTAAGGAGACCCCACCCTAGAAAAAATGCAAGAGAGCGCATGTAAAAAAATAATTCCTGTGAAGGGACCCCATCTCCAACCCACTTAAATCCACGAGCCCCACCCATCAAATTGAGTCACTGCTGGTGCCGCCACAGGTTGTGGATGTTAGTTGCAACAATTGTGTGGTAAGAAAAAGTCCGAAATCTATTTGAATTTTAGGAAATAGGATGGGAAGCGTGTGTAAGCAGCTAGAAATATTGCGGCATGCTGAATGAGTTCAAAACTTTAGGTTCCCTATACCAACTTGTTTGACATGGTCAATGATAGGATCCATCGCCAACGGGAGTCATTATTAATATCCATTTTTCACATCTTTGTCAACAAATTTTTTTGTGAATATTGCAAACAACTCAGCAGGCATGTAAGCCATGAAGTTTCATTTTTTTAAAACTGACCATCCAAGCTCCAGTAGGCTATAACATAGCGAGCAAATGAGAGGATTCGAACCCCAACCCACTTTCCTTTAGCAGACGTTCGTGTAATAACCACAGTCACGATCACAGTCACGCATAGTTAATGAACGGATTCGAACCCTGAGCTTCTTTTCCTTTAGCAGACGACTACGTTACATATGTTTACTCAATCAGCTGTTAGTATAATAGTATTTACTCGTAGCTGACTCGACCTTCACCTGACCTGATTTGACCGTCAATAACTATAATCGTTCACTACAAATCGCTGAGTAATAACTACTTGAAATGATGAAATATGGACCGGTTTTGAATTGAATATATGGTGAAATATCGTTAACTATTTCATGTGTCGCTATTTCATTTATATATTCATACATACACGTCTGTTGGTAATTTGTTATAAGCCAGTCCTCTAACACCAGGCGTTATTTAGACGTTGTTAATATTGATGTCCTGCTAATAAAATAGGTCGGATTTTCTCTTGGAATTTTATTGAGGACTCTCTATAGTTGACTAGGGTGCTATAATATTTCATATATTGGATAGTTTGACATTAACCAGTGGACGTTTTTTTGATATTTTTGGAGGTAACTTGAAACAGGCCCACGCTAATCAGCTGATTTAAAGTTTCAGGAATATTGTGATATAGCTTGGAATTCTGACATTGTGACAAAATATAGGTTTACTTACATCAAATATCATACTAAACCTTCTCTTTTACTTCTGGAAGATAGCAGAAAGCAAAGACTGTTCCAACTCGAGGAGGCACTGGCCGTGGAACCAGAATTTATCTGAGGAGATAGTGTAGGGTGTAAGAAGAGATAATCCCATATAGAAGCACTGGCCTAAGATAGTGAAAGAAGTAGTATATAGGTTAATTGTGTTTTATAATGGATATAACTTTATAACCCTAAGAAAAGTGTGCTCCAACTACTCTACTATCCAGGCCTGTAATAATCGCCTCGTCTTTGTAGAAAAAGACTGAAATACAGTGAGATTTAAATATTTGTGTATATACCTGTACCTGTAGTAGTACCGAAATCAGCCATGTGGACGAAAGGTATTTTACAGAGTGAAAAAATACTGTTAGCTGTTAAATCTATAGGTTTAAATAGTACTACTAGCTTTACTAGAACTTTAATTACTAATAATACAGTACAGGTAGGTTAACTATTTCTTTTACCTTGGGGGTTAAGGTAAGGGGGAGGGGGGTTGCCCTCACCTAAGGGGTTAACCGGAGGGGGGGAGGGGGTAAATAGTAGCCTACTGTTGGCTGTTATAGTACTAATAGTTATACTAGAACCTTTACTGCTAATAAAACAGTACAGAAAACTGAAATGAATGGAGTTTTGCGTCCTACTTTTCTGTACCATTTCGGGTAATAAAGACGAGTGACGCCATTCAGGGTACAATGAGAGAAGGCATTAGCTTTGTTACTATTATATTTTCAGACATTATCTCGAGCTAATCTATCCACTAAGAAGGATGTCGACCAATATTTAAAAGAATATAAAGAAGGCCAGTTTGATAAAATACCCGACCCTTCCAAACTAGAACATTTCAAGTAAGTTGTCGATATATTTCACGCTTTTCAATAAGTATTTCGATTTTTGGTTTAAAAATATACGGTATTTTTCTGCAGTTTACTGAAGATGTCAACTGTCTAATGACAGATTTGTGAATCTGAATTCAAACATGACTAGACTGTATTGATAGTGGTTTAGTCAAACTGGGTACCTGGACTATCCCTTCTTGCCCCTCCTGATATAGATAAATAAAAAATAGAGTAATAATAGATGATCTGACAAGATTCGTCATTAAATTATGTTCTATGGAATTTCCAAATTTCCAGCCAATTAGCATCCAGGTGTCATAATCAGTTTAACTCCAGCCAATTAGCATCCAGGTGTCATAATCAGTTTGACTAACTAAAAACAAAATAAAAAGTGGTTAGACAATAAAAGTTAATAAAGTTTAACAATGACTATCCCACAATTCCTTACATGTATATGAAGGATCATAATTGAACATAGCCTTGCCTAGTTCCTTCT
Source organism: Lottia gigantea (assembly GCF_000327385.1). NCBI lineage: Eukaryota > Metazoa > Mollusca > Gastropoda > Lottiidae > Lottia > Lottia gigantea. The sequence continues at coordinate 17,587 of NW_008708919.1, forward strand.
AAGTGATGTAGGGAATATCACGTCGGAAGAACTGAGTCAGATTTGTATGGCTAAATTGAACAGAGCATTTGATTGGTTGAATTTTAAATGACCTAGAACAGAAGATGCATATCAATTTCTTCTGATCATGGATCATAGTCGACGCAGAAACAACTGGGTCATTATTCTTGAAAACTTAACTTAAAACGATTTTAGTGTTTCAGTCATCTGATTGGACAATCACTCAAATTGATTTAAATTCAGTATTATTATCCAATCAGATTACTGTATTTCTTAAAATCTGGATATTATCTTAGTTAAGTTCTCGAGAATAAGGTCCCATCCCAGGTGTATATTTTACTGAGATTAAGATACACTGACAAAGAACCTCAAATTCCGTTGATGTATTTTAGGAACGCAAGAGAGAGCAGTTTAGAATCAAATGAGTCTAAACCACCGACTGGAACCCACACACTACCTCATCCAATATGGTAAATATTAACTTTTTTAACATTAAATAGAACTGTCTGTAATCTAACCATACGAAACTACCCACCTGACCTAGCTACCAAAATCAGATTTCTAAGAGCCTGACCTACCTACCAAAATCAGATTTCTAAGAGCCAGACCTAGCTACCAAAATCAGATTTCTAAGAGCCTGGTCTAGTTACCAAAATAAAATTTCTAAGAGCCTGACCTAATTACCAGAATAACATTTCTAAGAGCCTGAATTAGTTACCATAATCATAATTCTAAGAGCCTGGACTAGTTACCAAAATAACATTATAAGAGCCTGACCTAGTTACCAGAATAACATTTCTAAGAGCCTGACCTAGCTACCATAATATGTTTTCTAAGAGCCTGACCTAGCTAGCAAAATAACATTTCTAAGAGCCTGGCCTAGTTACCATAATAAGATTTCTAAGAGCCGACCTAGTTACCATAATTATATTTCTAAGAACCTGACCTAGCTACGAAAATAAGATTTCTAAGAGTCTGGCCTAGTTACCAAAATAACATTTATATACTATAATAAGATTTCTAAGAGCCTGACCTAGTTACCATAATAAGATTTCTAAGAGCCTGGCCTATCTACCAAAATAAGATTTCTGAGAGCCTGGCCTAGTTACCAAAATAACATTTATATTCTATAATAAGATTTCTAAGAGCCTGACCTAGCTAGCAAAATAACATTTCTAAGAGCCTGGCCTAGTTAACAAAATAAGATTTCTAAGAGCCTGACCTAGCTGGCAAAATAACATTTCTAAGAGCCTGGCCTAGCTACCATAATAAGATTTCTAAGAGCCTGACCTAGCTGGCAAAATAACATTTCTAAAAGTCTGGCCTAGTTAACAAAATAACATTTATATACTATAATAAGATTTCTAAGAGCCTGACCTAGCTGGCAAAATAACATTTCTAAGAGCCTGGCCTAGTTACCAAAATCAGATTTCTAAGAGCCTGACCTAGCTAGCAAAATAACATTTCTAAGAGCCTGGCCTAGTTACCAAAATAAGATTTCTAAGAGCCTGGCCTAGTTAACAAAATAACATTTATATACTATAATAAGATTTCTAAGAGCCTGACCTAGTTACCATAATACGATTTCTAAGAGCCTGACCTAGCTACCATAATAAGATTTCTAAGATGCCTGACCTAGTAACCATAATAAAATTTCTAAGAGTCTGACCTAGAAACCAGAATCAGATTTCGAGAACAAAGAAAAAAGAATCTTGAAATAAAATGTTAACTTAAAAGATATCCAGATTTTCAGAAAAACAGCAATTTGATTAGTCGAGAAAGCTAGATTTAAAATCAATTTTGAAGATTGACCAATCAGATGACTGGTAAAATTACCGTATCTAAAAATTAGAATTTCGTGGTTTTTGACTTTAACTGTTGATATTTCCAGGACAGAAGAACAACTACACAATGTTAAAATTACATTTAAAGAGCCTGAAGGCAAGGTGGATAAGGTACTGGGCTATTTTATATCTGTTTTTCTGCCACTACCACTGTCTAAACCAAATTACTAACTTTGTTCAATGAATTTTTTCAAGTAAATTATTTTTATGATTGTTCAATGAACCCTTATTTCTTAAAAAATACCGTTGGAATGGTCTGATATCAGAAATTCTGTTTTATTCAGATCTGAAATCCAACACCATTTTTGATTGAACAGGTGAGGGGGGCAACAATGATGCAGGGGGGGGGGGGGGTTGCAACGATACGAGGGTGGCAACAATGTGAGGGAGGGGACGTCAATGCGAGGTGTCCCAATGGGCCGAATCCCCTTGAGGCTCCCAGAATCCAACGGCCTGAGATGAATTTAGAACACTGAGGGGGCCATGGCCCTATGGTCTACTCCCTAAATAAACCATTAATCCAACACCAAGTTCCATGGAACAGAGGGTGTGAGGGATGAGAGGGCTGGGGATAGAAACATCCCGCCATTTTGTCAAATAGAAAATATTTCAATATCAATAGAAATATTAATCAAAATAAGCCAAATCACTGAGCAGGCTGGAGGAACACCTAGGATACTTATATCATTTGGTTATTATAAATTACTATTTCAGATGGCGTATTTTACAGTGAGAACTTTTAGAAAAGGTTTTGATATATTTTCCGGATTTATATTTGGCCAGCGAACAGAGAAGAAATGGCTAAAGTGAGTTATAGTGAGTTATTTTTGAAATGATACAAAATGGTACAAATTGTGGGCTGACTGACTTGGCAACTTTCGAGGCTGAATTCAACTTGTTGGCTACTCTGTGAAGGCGTCTTGTCGCAAGCGTCTGATAGGGTTCTCCCAAAAATTGAATTGATTTGATTAACTCATGTTTTGGGCAAAAACGTAAACACGTTTTCTACATCTTCTGAATCTTCAGTCTTCATTGTAGACTTTCTGTCGTCTATGATGGCGTACCATCCAATCACTGCATTTACAAACTCCCGTGAGATACAAGAATAGCGGCAGTTGTAGTCAAGGTATAAGACGAACTTCGAAATACCTTGACCATTGTGAATATGCTATTTTGTTGGATTTTGTAAGAATTAAAAGTGGAAAATTTTTGGATTTGAAAGTTTAAAGTATCACTTTATTTCAGTCGAATCAATCATCTTGTACTATTTGTTCGAACACCCCTCCAACCCACAGCATTTTGGTTGGGGTGGGGGCAAAGCTGGACCAGAATCTTTTGTTTTAACCCTGACCCCCACCCCTTGACCCCTCCGTACAAATGCCCCGGAAATGAACAAATGGATGTGATGGCAAGAAACTTAATGTTGCATTGTCTTTATTTTCAGTCGTATCTGTTTCTTAGAAACAGTTGCTGGTGTTCCAGGAATGGTGGCGGCCATGACACGTCATATGAAATCATTACGGAGATTACAGAGAGATTACGGTTGGATTCACACACTTCTCGGTAAATTAATACCACTGTATTGTATATTTATTATTGTATTGGTGGTACAACTTGAAGGTTAGGCCTACACTGGGGCAACACTCAAATCTTGGGAGGGTTAGACTCTAGAAGCTATTACACATACAGTATTTTTGAATTAATACATGTGTTATAATGGTGGTAGAAGTTGGGGATTGGGCCTACACTGGGGTAACACTCAGGTTAGACTCTAGAAGCTATTACACATACAGTATTTTTGAATTGATACATGTGTTATAATGGTGGTAGAAGTTGGGGATTGGGCCTACACTGGGGTAACACTCAGGTTAGACTCTAGAAGCTATTACACATACAGTATTTTTGAATTAATACATGTGTTATAATGGTGGTAGAAGTTGGGGATTGGGCCTACACTGGGGTAACACTCAGGTTAGACTCTAGAAGCTATTACACATACAGTATTTTTGAATTAATACATGTGTTATAATGGTGGTAGAAGTTGGGGATTGGGCCTACACTGGGTAACACTCAGGTTAGACTCTAGAAGCTATTACACATACAGTATTTTTGAATTAATACATGTGTTATAATGGTGGTAGAAGTTGGGGATTGGGCCTACACTGGGGTAACACTCAGGTTAGACTCTAGAAGCTATTACACATACAGTATTTTTGAATTAATACATGTGTTATAATGGTGGTAGAAGTTGGGGATTGGGCCTACACTGGGGTAACACTCAGGTTAGACTCTAGAAGCTATTACACATACAGTATTTTTGAATTAATACATGTGTTATAATGGTGGTAGAAGTTGGGGATTGGGCCTACACTGGGGTAACACTCAGGTTAGACTCTAGAAGCTATTAAACATACACATTTTTTAAATTAATACATGCTGTTCACTCTATATACCATTCCATCAAACTTTTAGTACATTTAGGTTCCGTTAGAACAACCCTAAGACAATCTAAGACTCTCAACAGAATTTTGGACATGATTTTCCACTTCGCAAATAAATGATTGTAAACGATGTGGTCAGACAGTAATAGGCCCGTGGCCAGACTGAATGGTTTGAAGGGGCAAGTACTGTATCCAAGGGGGGGGGGGGGAATCTTTTCATGAGAAGGGGTCAATCCATTTTTTCGTCTGCCTCCCTTACCTCCCTTTGTAACTAAACTTTTGAATGTTTGTAGAAGAAGCAGAGAATGAACGAATGCATTTACTAACAGCTATGGAATTAAGACAACCCTCAACCTTTTTTCGTTTGTCTGTGATAGGAGCTCAAGGTAAGAAAAATACATATTAATATATAATTTACCAGCGAGATGAATTAAACATTTTGATAAGTTGATTTGTTTCTATATGCTCCAAGTTACAATCAATTTTGTCTTCACAAGTACAAATTACTGATATAACTTAAACTCAATCGTAATGGATTATACTACAGATAAATTACTTTATTTTGCTCTGGAAGTGTATTTGTTACAATGTTTTTGAATGTCAAATGACATCACAAGTCTCAAGCACTCTAACCAAATTATGCTACACCCCCCTCTATATAATATCTATTGTTGTCTCTCTATGTGTTACAGTGTATTTGCATGTTACAAGTTTCCATCACTCTATCTAATTGAGCTACACCCCTCCCCTTTATATTCTATCTCTTGTTATATTTTTATAGGTGTATTTGTTACAGTGTATTTGCATGTTACAAGTTTCCATCACTCTATCTAATTGAGCTACACCCCTCCCCTTTTTATTCTATCTATTGTTATATTTTTATAGGTGTATTTGTTACAGTGTATTTGCATGTGACAAGTTTCCATCACTCTATCTAATTGAGCTACACCCCTCCCCTTTATATTCTATCTCTTGTTATATTTTTATAGCTGTATTTGTTACAGTGTATTTGCATGTTACAAGTTTCCATCACTCTATCTAATTGAGCTACACCCCTCCCCTTTATATTCTATCTATTGTTATATTTTTATAGCTGTATTTGTTACAGTGTATTTGCATGTTACAAGTTTCCATCACTCTATCTAATTGAGCTACACCCCTCCCCTTTATATTCTATCTCTTGTTATATTTTTATAGGTGTATTTGTTACCATGTTTACGGGAGCCTATATTGTCAGTCCTAAATTCTGTCATCGGTTTGTGGGGTATTTAGAGGAAGAAGCTGTCAAAACTTACACCAAATGTTTAGAGGTAAGCCCCATTATGTCCAGGAAGAATCTCACTCGTGAATAAAATCTTGAAAACAATAAGTAAAAGTGTTGTCATGGAGATCAGAAAATGCAGAAAAGACATGCCTGGTCTACAAAACCATTATCACTATGCAATTTGGTTTGTCAACTTGACATCACTCTCAATGAGTTCAATATAAGTTTCTCTTAGTCCGAAACACCTGTCTCTATTCCAGCCTCTGATAGATATTTTAAGCCGACAACTTGGGCTGGGTATCGATTACCAAATTGAGATCGATTATCAATGACAGACTACTGAATTATAATCGATTTATAATCGAATTAATTCAATAGAGAAACCCTGTAAATACTAAATTATAAACATGCCAAATTCTCCATTGCAAGGGTAACTTTTGTGTCGTAGAAGTATATTCTTGCTTTGATCGGTTATTATTGTTTATGTTGGGTATGTTATGGTGGAAGAGATTACTACCTAACGGAGAAAATGTACCTTTGACATAAAATCGATTATGAAATCTGATAATCGATTATCGAAATTATAAATTCCTGGCGACGATAGCCCTACCCACAACTTTCAAAATAGTTAGAGGCTGGAATAGAGGCGCATATTTCTCCATTTAATACAAGGCTGTCGATATAACTCTTAGTATTCCAAGACGGGAGTAAAAAAGTGCGATGTAAAATCTATTTCTTGGATAAGAGTTTGGTCATCATTTTTATTATTATTATTATTTATCACTATCTTTTTCTTGTTGGCTGTAGGATATTGAGTGTGGTTCAATGCAGCATTGGAAAAAACAACAAGCTCCAGAATTAGCTGTTAGATACTGGAAATTAGCTGTAAGTAATAGACGTTACTGGGAATCATTAGGTGGAAGGGTTCGAGTGGGACTACAGATTGGAAAGAATTTTAAACTGGGGAGATGGGGAGGGCCAGCCTCAGAAACGCTACTGTGTAGAATCTAATATGAACACGATCACGGAGCTCGTCCACAACAAGATGTCATGACGCTGTAATTTGCTGTAAATTGCTCACATGGTAAATAAAGGGTGAACAAAGTCCAGGGGCCTTATTCTCAAAAACTTAACTTGGAATAATTTTAGCTTTCTAGTCATCCGATCGGTGAATCACTAGACATTATTAGCTATGTGGACTCTCTGAAAGGGATTCTGAGTTGACAAACACTGTTGTAGTGTGGCATCGGGTGTTCTCGAAAGTGTGCGAAGTACTGAATTTGAATAAAAAGACTGAAGACCGTTCTATTTTCTGTAATTTCAGGATGATGCGACAATGAAAGATGTGATACTGGCAATACGGGCTGACGAGGCCCACCATAGAACTGTGAATCATACCTTGGCTCAATGAAAGAAACAGATTTGAATAAAAAGAAATTAGCTCACTCACTTGCAAAACCCTCGACAGTTGGAAATCGAAAAAGAGCAGGTTAATGCCGCTGTTCTGGCAAAATTTCCCTCATTGCACACTGCATGGCGTTACCCGTCTTTATTAGAACACATGGTGAAGAAAAGTAGGACGTAAAACTCACGAATCATAGATTATCACTTGATAAACTTCATCTAACTAGAAACACCAGACATCACCCAACTCTGGGTTATATTCTTGAGAGTGGTCCACTGTTGTACTATTGTCTGTTTATAGAAACAGCAGACATCATCCAACTCTGGGTTATATTCTAGAGGGTGGTGTCCACTGTTGTACTATTGTCTGTTTATAGAAACACCAGACATCATCCAACTCTGGGTTATATTCTAGAGGGTGGTGTCCACTGTTGTTCTATTGTCTGTTTATAGAAACACCAGACATCATCCAACTCTGGGTTATATTCTAGAGAGTGGTGTCCACTGTTGTACTATTGTCTGTTTATAGAAACACCAGACATCACCCAACTCTGGGTTATATTCTAGAGGAAGGTCAACTTTTGTACTATTGTCTGTTTATAGAAACACCAGACATCACCTAACTCTGGGTTATATTCTAGAGAGTGGTCCACTGTTGTACTATTGTCTGTTTATAGAAACACCAGACACCATCCAACTCTGGGTTATATTCTAGAGAGTGGTGTCCACTGTTGTACTATTGTCTGTTTATAGAAACACCAGACATCATCCAACTCTGGGTTCTATTCTAGAGAGTGGTGTCCACTGTTGTACTATTATCTGTTTATAGAAACACCAGACATCACCTAACTCTGGGTTATATTCTAGAGAGTGGTCCACTGTTGTTCTATTGTCTGTTTATAGAAACACCAGACATCATCCAACTCTGGGTTATATTCTAGAGAGTGGTGTCCACTGTTGTACTATTGTCTGTTTATATAAACACCAGACATCCCCTAACTCTGGGTTATATTCTAGAGGATGGTCAACTTTTGTACAATTGTCTGTTTATAGAAACACCATCACCTAACTCTGGGTTATATTCTAGAGAGTGGTCCACTGTTGTACTATTGTCTGTTTATAGAAACACCAGACATCATCCAACTCTGGGTTATATTCTAGAGAGTGGTCCACTGTTGTACTATTATCTGTTTGTAGAAACACTAGACATCACCTAACTCTGGGTTATATTCTAGAGAGTGGTCCACTGTTGTACTATTATCTGTTTGTAGAAACACTAGACATCACCTAACTCTGGGTTATATTCTAGAGAGTGGTCCACTGTTGTACTATTATCTGTTTGTAGAAACACTAGACATCACCTAACTCTGGGTTATATTCTAGAGGGTAGTCCACTGTTGTACTATTGTCTGTTTATAGAAACACCAGACATCACCTAACTCTGGGTTATATTCTAGAGAGTAGTCCACTGTTGTATCATTGTATGTTTATAGAACCACCAGACATCACCTACCTCTGTGTTATATTCTAGAGAGTGGTCTACTGTTGTACTATTGTCTGTTTATAGAAACACCAGACATCACCTAACTCTAGGTTATATTCTAGAGGGTGGTCAACTGTTGTATTATTGTCTGTTTATAGAAACACCAGGCATCACTGTTGTATTATTGTCTGTTTATAGAAACATCAGACATCACCTAACTCTGGGTTAAATTCTAGAGAGTGGTCCACTATTGTATTATTGTCTGTTTATAGAAACATCAGACATCACCTAACTCTGGGTTATATTCTAGAGAGTGGTCCACTGTTGTATTATTGTCTGTTTATAGAAACACCAGACATCACTGTTGTATTATTGTCTGTTTATAGAAACACTTGTGATGGCATTTAATATTACAATTGTATTTAGATCTGAGTAGTGTAATTTGGTTCAATTCTTCAATAATTATTCCTGATTCAACTCAAACTATAGCAATTGATAAATCACTGTAAAACTTTTTTAGAACAAGTTACTATATTGAATAAGTCTACATGTATAGTATTTATTTCTTGTACATTGTTGTTTAACCTCTTCCTCGTCGTATCCCCAATAAGGGTTTTATGAAGCCTTATCAATTAACTTGAAGTATGGGTTGTGGTTTTAACACGATGCCTCTTCTTTTGAACAAATTTTTCATTCAAGCTTTAGTCTTATGAGTCACAGGTATTGGTATATAAATATAGTTATTTTATAAAAAATTGTTTTTGAATGACATTATTTATTTATTGTAGGTTACATGTTATAAGTTTGTAATTTGTCTCGCTACATTATACTATACTGTTAAACTGGTATTAAATAAACAAATATGATAATGCTTAAAAAAAATAATAGCAGTTAAATACCTTCAAACATAGGCTAATCAACACAGCGCGGAAATATTCAATTGTTCCTTCTTGATGACCTGGGAACTTGTGGCTTAATTCACTTCAATAGGATCCTAGTCGGGTTAAAAACACTGTGTTGCCCAGCAAAATATATTGTAAAGATCTATCAACCCCACTTCTCCTGATTACGGTTACATGATTATATTCGAACCTGTATTCGAATATCGAAGTTTTGAGATGGGTACTAACTTCATAATGTTTACCTCAACGACAGGTCACGTGACAGTAGAGAATGTAAACAGACAAAATGGACGTTCTAGAAAATGATGAAAACTTTGACGGACCACTGAAAACTTTCGATATCTTCAAAGGTTTGTAAACGCGACAAAATGGCTACAAGCACACTTTAACGATTTATTGCTGAGATGAAAACTTTGAAAATTCGAAAATCTTAATCTATATCGGGATGGAAGGAAGCCTGAACCTCCACCAGACTGCTTATCAAGTGCCAAGTGAATTAGAATAGGTTGCGATACCCGACTATCTCTAGAATATAATTTATATTGTAGGGTGTAGACTAATTCTAATTAAGATAACCTGTTTATTTCAGACACTAGTAAACCTGTCAGGTTGTCCCTACATCTTATTGTTAATAGAAATTTACCACCAGAAGCTGAAAAATGGCCTCAAGAAAAAATGTAAGATGTCAGTTTACTCAAGCAATAAACTGTAACCCTATGGTGGTTATGGTCGTATATCAGGACAACTAATGCTAACGCGCATTTATTCAATTTCCCAGCCATAGGGTAACAGCTTTATTGCTTATATTTACGTTTTCAAGACATTCTAATTTTGAGTCTTTAGTATGAATTTAAGTAGGGCCTATTTCTTTACGTTTCAACGTTCGGGACTACTGACATGATTGTTTACATTGGAGACCATCTATTTGATACAATGACATCAATGAATAACAACGTCATTGGTTAAAATTACTACGCCTAATGTTTTGGTGATGAGGCAATGGCGTTTATGGAGATATAAACACCACACGAATTTGTATCAGTCCAATGGAAAATATAATAGCCAATGTAAATATTTGTTGATAAGTCTTACATACTGTATCATCCTTAAAACCAGAACCCATTATCAATAAATAGATGGGTTCATTGTATCCAAACTGTATACAAAGCTATTTAAGGTGATGACACTACGATAGAGACTGCTTGTACTCATGAAGGCCTAATATTCATTCCCTTATCAATATAAAGATGTTATTGTGGTCCACTTTATCCAAATATCTTTGTATGAGGCAATCAAAATGATCTTTTCATACTACAGATGTTGACTGAACTCATGAAGGCCTAATATTCATTCCTTATCAATATAAAGATGTGACAGTGGTCCACTTTATCCAAATAGCTTGATATAAGGCAATGGTTTTTTTCATACAAATGAGTTCAATTAGACAACCTATTTCATATAAGCCTATAGATTCTCCTTTTTTGTATCAAATAGACATCCATACACACCTGTAAATCTGTTTTCAGAGTAAAAGCTTTAAGTGAAATAACTCATTTACGTCTGGATAGAGAGAATATTAAAGAAATTGATAGTCTTGAACTTCTAGGAGAAAATGTTAAAAATGTTTATCTACAACAAGTAAGTACATGATGATCGTTTGGTTCAAATAAAAAAAATATTGTGAAAAATTGTGAGCTATGTGGGCCAGGTACAGTATGACAGAAATTTGAAGTGTTCCAGAAGAATGGACATTGGCCTACTATGCTATATTAGTAGAACCTGCCACAATACTTATTGTGATGGTTGATAAACCTAATAAATAAAGACAGATATGTCCTCTGATTAATGCCTGTTTATTTAACAGTCAGCCATGTTGGTTCACATAATAATGATACTAAATGGGAGATAACTCTTAGCATTTTATCACTACATAGCTTAGCCTTACAGCTGGTATTACAAGCAATCTAAATATCATTGAACATTACACTTTTCGTGGTGAAGCTCAAATCATAGGATTTCATGTTTCAATTAGAACTAAGAAATGTCCATAAAGTAATATAGCCGCTCAAAACTAATTAAAAACTAGTATTAGAAACGAAAAGAAAGAAATAAACAGCACCATAAGGTGCATTTCACTAATCAATTTCACCTTCTTTAAATCACATGCAATGTAGCACAAAGCAAGTAAATATAGCCATTCTGTCTTCCGACTACTGTCCTGTTAACACCTTGAGGTCTTGTCATGGTTTTCTACATAAAGCTAACAACTTAGGTTCACAATTAATGACCCTTTCTACCTGGTCCTTGGTCAAACCTCTTGGCATTGATCTTTCCTGGATTATTCATTATTATTTACAGCAGGGTCGACTGGAATGATGAGTGAAGATTGTCAGACTTTCACATGGCAACCATTCGCTCCACGTAACCAAGCAAATGATGTAATGTTAAGAACCAACGCTCTAACTGACTGTGTTATAGAACCTCACAACCTTGTGGCAGGCAGTTCAACTAGTTCCTATCATCTGCGACTTAACCTACTGGGCTACAACCTGTCCTCTTTAACCTCTTTTCACATTGTGTTTTCTATCATTTTCAGAATAATATAAGTAAGATAGAGAATCTAGAGTGTTTAAAAGATCTCAAGTTTTTATCTCTGGCCGGTAATTGTATAGAACGAGTTGAAAACCTGACAAGTTTAACGAACTTACGAGTTTTAGATTTGTCTCACAACAAAATAGATTTTCTACAAACAGGTAACAACGCTTGATATATAAACTTTCATCAATAACTATTTAATATCATTGGACCTCAAAACCTAAACTAATTTAAAATCCTGGGACCTCATTCTCAAAACCTAAACTAAAATCCAGATTTTAAGAAATACAGTAATCTGATTGGATAATAAAACCAAGGAATTGATTTTAGTGATTGACCAATCAGATGACTGGAACATTGAAAACATCTTGAGTTTTCCAGAATAAGGCCCCAGATTGTAAGAAATACAGTAATTTGATTGGATAATAAAACTTAACTTAGAATTGATTTTAGTGATTGACCAATCAGATGACTGGAACACTAACACCATCTTAGTATAAAGATTACTGCCCCTGTAAGCAACTCATTTAAGCTACTGTCTTCTAGTTTTGTTGGAAAACAGTACACTAAATTGGATTAGAAGGCCATTCATAAGAATGATTAGACTCCATGACTGTCTCTGTGTAAGTAACCCTTCAGGAAAAATGACGAGTGAGTCTTGACGCCTATGTAACGTTTGCCTTAGATGCAGAAAAGAAGACATTCCTATCATTGGGTACTCAGGAACTGAACCTAATTTTTTACCCTTTTATAATAAAAGGGATAGGTACGCCATTTTTTGACCAATCATACTTTACTCTCAGAAACAGGAATTTTTTAGCCTCGTCATGGGTGTCTAGAATTATCTGCGTTTGAATGTTAAAATGACGACTTGTCAATTTAAGATACTCTGTCATATATGGAAAAGACATATACAGAAATAGTGAGTAAAATTCCTAGTTTGAAGTATTTTTAACAATTCTTGCATTTCTGAAGACTATTTACATCATATTCAAGACAAAAATCAACATCCAAAATGGTGCACCTCTCCCTTTGATAAAGATTTTATTATTATTATTATTATTATTCAGAAAAACTTTTTTAAAATTTCAGACGAGCTGCCAAAATCATTGATTATATTAAACCTAGAACACAATCCATATACAGACAGACCTGGTTATTCTGAATATAGGTAAATTGTATTAAGATTTAACAACAGTCAGATATTTTGATATTTTTTCATTCACCAGTCTTTTTATTAAGTATGACGGCCTGTGGCATTATTTTTTGTTGTTACTTGTGTAATCTATCGATGTTGTCGGGTTTTAACCAGTTTTGAAGGTTATCCACTGAACTGCCGACAGTGAAAAGTCATGTATGGTTGATGATATTTATTATGATGAAGTCACGTACGATGATAGACAATACATAAAAACCCGGGGGGGACATCACAAACATAAACACACAGATGAATGAAAAGATGATGACAAGATGGCCTTCAGACCATGCTTACACGACTACTACATGTTCATCTACATGTTCATCGACAGCAACAGTGGTGATGAATATGCATGATGTCACATGCTTTTCAAACTGGCCAATCAACAAAATTTTTGAATAATATAAGTATGGGCAACTCCTGTTGAATGAAAAGGGTTGTTTTGAGAGGTTTAAATTCACCATCTCATTGTAAACTATTTTGATATACTAAACCAGGATCATATCTATTATTGATAAGGGGGTGTGGTTTAAACATCGATGGGCCTATCAATGATCAGTTGAGACCAAAATCTTCTCATAAACAAGTGGTTGCGTACGATACGCCCTGCACCTACCTCATAAATTTTCAATATAACAAGGACAGTCGTCAATATGTGTAAAATCATACCATAAAATCACCAAGACAACCATTGTAGATTGTTGATTTAAACCATCACACAAAATTTTGACATATTGCCTGCTTACTCTTCCTTCTAAACACCTGATACCACTTTTCATTATGAAATACTCACTCACTTATGATTGATATACTTCCTCATTAGCTGCTACCAATGTTTTGCCAATATGTTGATTTGGATTTCGGGTTTTGTTTTACGGTTCGGATCGTTACTGACCTTAGTACTTGTTGAAACTTTAATACCCTTTGTCGAATCTTACCCAAATCTTTTCTAAGATACTGTGGACTTAAGCACCCTCACCCGCCCCCCTCACCATTAAGTCTTCTCCCCTGCCTGTACCCTGTGTTGTGTGAGGCTTGCACGGTCCTGTTCAAACTTTGATACTCTTTGTCGTATCGCACCCAAAACTTGTCAAAGATCCTGTAGACTCCTCCCTCCCTCCCTATCTGTACCCCCAGTCTTGGGAGGTTTACACCGCCCTGAATTAAATGTAAAATTCTTGTGTATTTATAGAGAAAGAGTGATAAACTATTTACCAAACCTACTACAACTAGATGGAGAGGACGTAAAAAGACCCGATGATCAGGACAATGATAGAGAGATTATCCAGAATGAAGAACCCAATTACAGTCTGAATTCCTTCCCAGTCTCTTCCTCAGATACAGGTAATTACTTGGCTCTGTATATGAGTTCCAGCTTTCCTGAGAGTTCTCAGAAATAGTAATAACAAAAGTACCAACTACCCCAAAACAGAACCAAGTTTTGTTTGAGTATGTTAAAAGGCCACACCATTTCTGGGGTTGATTTGGGTCTTGAAAGATCAAGTTATCATTTTAACTTTCAACAGCAGATAATTCTGGACACACATGAATTTGGAGGCTCAAATTTGGAAGGTGAGATGTGAACACTATTATTGATTAGCTTAGCTAATAAATTCCTGTTTCTGAGACTAAGGTATGATTGTGGAAATGGATGGCGAAACCGTTCCTTTAACACCTTCCCTGTAAGATAAATACAGTACATCATTTTACCGCCATATCTTACTCCATGCCAATTTTCAATCAAACGTCTGTGGTTCTTGCAATTCCATTAAAACTAAGTGTTTGATGATGTCACTAATTGCAAAATATGCTTTATCACATAGGGCTCTTCGCGATTAGTGACCACATTAAACACTAAGTTTTAGTGGAATTGCAGTAATCACAGACGTCTGATTGAAAACTGGAATGGTGCACAATGATGCTACCAGTGTCCCCGATACACATACATAATTTAGAAAACCTCTTTATAATCCCTGTAATGTTATTTTATTGTAGACGTACGACTTGTTGCAGGAGAAATGTTAATGAGATCACAAGATAGATTAGAGTCTAGTCAGGATCGTCATGCCAGACATATTGAAGAACTAAATGAATTACGGCGTAAACATAACGTGGTTAAAACAGGATAGTGCCATTTGATTTAAGTTTATCAACTGTCAGTTTCGAACCTGGGACTTAGATGTGATTTATAAAGGAAGATCAGTGTTAAAGTGATATGAGAATAGTGTTCTCAAAAAAGCACTGGCCTAGGTCATGAAATAAGAAACAAAATCAAAGATTAGTGTTAAGAGTGTATATATTAGATAAGACTGTGTTAAACCTGTTTTTGTTTTTTTATTTCAATGATAATTGTAAGATAATAAGCTCTCTCAAAGATCAAATTGATGTTGGTACAGTCTGATAGAGGAAGTATGACGAATTGGGGTGTGGTTTGGACACGATCTGTATAGGTCAGATTAGTGCTGGGAATCGTCAATTATGCCACAATATTTTGTATTGTGAAACTGGGTTCACTTCGCGATATGGGGTAATGGGATAAAATCAATTTGATATTTGAGAGATCCTTTTATCTTACAATCAACATTAAAATATAAAAATAATCTCATCAAAGGGTTGATATTCTTATGGAATTCTCACAAAACACCAATTTTAATAAGCTGCCTCATTCAATATTCAAGATATTTGTTTTACAATTGAAGTTTTTATTCATGTTTATTTGTGAGTAAAGAACTATTTAAATATATAGAAGACTAAAATTCTTCCTGACACAAAAAGATATCCAATGACCATTCCAAATATTAACAAGTTTAATCAATGATACGGGGCAGAATCGTGGCAATTAAAACTATTCACTCCCTTCATCAGACCAAATAAAGTTTTGGTTCATTTTAAATCATCCCGCTTTTTATTGATGTACAGATTTTCAACTGAGACAATAGCTGTCGTCAGTGGTAAAAAAAAGTAGTGAGAATGTTGCTCAGCTCTCAACCTCCAGCTCAGCTAATTTGTTGTCTGCGGCAGGTTTTAAGGTCTCCAGATTGACTCTCAACAATCCAAAAAAAATTTCCATTTTCTCCCTTAGTTTTACATCCTTCTGTCCTGCACCTTATTAGGCTAATGAAAATGTGCAAAGCAATGCAGTGTTCAATGAGGGAAATTTTGCCAAGCCTACTCTTTTTTCGATTTCCAACTGTCAAAAGATCTTAATCATTTACAGTGTTGATCTATTTCCCATCTGATAACAAAATGCCAAGTAAGCTCCCTCCATATTGTATCACTGACAGGGGAAACTGGGTTGAACATTCTATCAGGAACAAAAAAACAGACATAAAGGAGAAGCATATAATGCATTTTATTGATAATATGATGCATAAAGATTAAAACATATCTTGATAGAGTTGAATTATTTGATCAATAATATTATTATTGTTGTGTATTCTGAAATCTACTTTTGATTAGTATTTTGATAAATGCCACTCTTCATCAATGGCTTTCAAAACTGACAGCCATAACATTAACCAATAGACACCAAAATTTGGTATCTGATTGGTTTAAAATTTTTGTTGTAGTCGTCCAATCATATGACAGTAAAGTTTAATTCGTACCATGTTCATTTTTTGAGAAATTCGAGGCAGGACTAACATTAACAAATATATATTTTCAATTTCTGTAGTCTGACTAGAGCTCTCTCTTTTCATTCTGCTACACGTTTTGGATAAACAATCATAATCAGGGGCCTTATTCTGGAAAATTTAACTTAACATAATTTTAGTGTTGCAATCATCTGATTGGTCAATCACAAAATAGATTTTAAATTCTGTTTTATTATCCAATCAGATAACTGTACTGTATTTCTTAATATCTTGAAGTTAAGTTTTGGAGAATATGGCCCCAGGACTGTATATTCAACCCATTTTGCCACACGTTTCGGATAAACAATGATAATCAGGACTGAAATCTCAATCTACACCTGAATCAGATTGTGTATTGTAGGTAATTCACAAAGGTAGATTTCAGAATACATTATTAATTAATATCATCAAATATAAATCTACAATCTGATTGGAACAAAGTAGAAAGAATTAGTTATTGAATTAGTATCAGCCCCGTCGCCAGGAATGAATTGGTGCTGGAACTCAGATTTTATACTCAGAAAACTTGAAGAATTAAAGGCCCAGAGAACTCATTTCTGACAATTTTGAAGAGTGCCGAAAAACAAAATATATATCTTTTTGATTTATTACAAATACACTGTAAATGAATCAATCTCTGCTGAACTGAAGAAGGTTTTGCTGGGGTTTAATTCTCACTTGCTGGGGCCCAGCCCCCATGGACCCGACCCTAACGACGGGGCTGAGTACTATATAACTGATTTTCCTATTTATGAGTGTTTATTCATAGTTTCTAGAAATAGAAATAATGAATTTTAATGGTCCGTCAAGATAGGGTGTTGCCATCCTATAATTATTGTAACTTGTTAAAATATCAAGAAATCTTGACCGATTCTTTTTTAAATTTGTTGTGTATCAGGCACACTGATTGAATCAATTTGCACCATTCTAATTTTCAGTCAGACGTCTGTAGTTCATTCAATTCTACTAAAACTAAGTGTTTGATGGCGTCAATAATAACGATGTTATAAAGTATATTTGACAATTAGTGATGTCATCAAACACTTAATTGATACCAGTGTCCCTGATACACGTAACAAATTTAAAGACCTCTTTACAATTCCTTTAAGACTTATTTGTATAAAGGATTCAATTGGTGATTTGCAACCGATATATTCGGGCCGTTATAACCCAATTCTATCTTAAATCCCAATAATTTTTTAATTGGAAAGATCTCCAAAAATCATTTTATGTCATAGGAAATATTCCTCCCTTCCTCACTCAACTAAATTTTGCATATTCATATGATTAAGTAAAAAAAATTAAAATTACAATTTTGTGACATAAAATTAATGTTTGAACATGCATAAAAATCATTTCCAAATCAAGTTTTAGATTTTACAATAGCTTTGTATCACAAAGAAAAGAAATTCACTCTGTAAAACAGTTTACAGTAACAAATAATTCTAATAACAAAATTAGCATCTTCATAAATCATAGATTGGATTCCAAAACGTTATTCAAAGTTTAAGTTATATTTATCAATTAAATGAACCATCATTGGATATCTCTTGTCAGTCTCTATTCCAGCACTATGTCAAGCTATTACAAACTGTGTCTTATACCTTGACTGCAATAGCCATTTGATTTTCATAATGTTTACAGTCAGTGCTGGACAATTCAAACAAATCACTGAAATCCATGAACAAGTATGAAGTTTGTAATAGCTTGATATTGTAAAGATGAAGTTTGTAATAGCTTGATATTGTGAAGATGAAGTTTGTAATAGCTTGATATTGTGAAGATGAAGTTTGTAATAGCTTGATATTGTGAAGATGAAGTTTGTAATAGCTTGATATTGTGAAGATGAAGTTTGTAATAGCTTGATATTGTGAAGATGAAGTTTGTAATAGCTTGATATTGTGAAGATGAAGTTTGTAATAGCTTGACATTGTGAAGATGCTAGTCAAGATTTTCTGATGGAAACCTCACAGTGGACATTGTTATATGTGAATTTAAAATCACTTTACATTGCTACAGTTTTCACTTGCATAGTACCGGTTGCCAAAGGTTTGAAAAAAACAATTTGAACTTCTCACAGCCAATGAACGTTATGACCTAATAGTTTGAACACGAGTGAAAGGGACAGATGAGGCATTTCCAGTGGTTGATTTGGCCATTGAATATATATTTGTCAATAGTCTTCAGAAGTACTAGAATGGTCCAAAAGGTACATTTCTGAGACTCTGGTATGATTTACTTTGGAAATGCTGCAACCATCCCTTTAAGCAGCTACAAATGGATCATTTTTTAACTAGAGAGAATCTTGGCCAATTTTCTAGCTTAATTAACCAAGACATCCTTAACATAAATAAATCAGAACAAAAAATAACTGACAAAGGAAACCTATAGATACTGAATGACTGAATAGAAATGGCAACACCCAATGGATTAAAATGATTGGCTGATTTTATATTGAGTCATTTCTATTGGTCAATAAATATAACGGCCTTTCTCCAAGTGTAAGATATTTACACAAACAAAATAAAGCAAAATTCCCCTGTATTGCTGATTGCTAGTCAAGTTTTAGCCACACATGCTGTAGTAGACTACATTCCAACCGTTTTTTGTTTCGGTACACTTCATTATCCCAAATATGACACCTATTATTAACTTATATTGTATGTAGAACAGACCAATGATGTAGGAAGCCTAACAGACAAAAACTTATATAGGTAATTGCTTTGGTTATTCAAGGTTAAAACCAGCTGACAATTGTAAAAGTGGTAGGCAAGACAATAGATGGTTGAAATATTAAAAGCCCAATCAGAGATTATGGTAAAACGATCCAAAGCAATATCTGAATATTTGAAAGAGTCTAAATCATTTTATTTTTTTTACATAATTCACTACTTCTGTTTGGCCGATATCTGTCTTTCTTTAATCATAGTTTTGAATAAATGATCTAGAACTAGAATTCTTAGCTTAGTGAATTGAAGAGCGAAATAGTTGGATGTTTAACACATACACTCTTTTCCAGAATGTTATGGCCTAGCTTACTACATCATGTGTGACTAAACTTAGTTAAAGCTAAATAAAAAAAATAAAAGTGCTAAAATAATAGAAATTGATATAGATCAGGGGAAGTAATCAATCACAAACCAATCAAAATAGAAAGATACAATCGGCCCAGTATCTGAGAGATCTTCCATCTGAACATTAAGTCCCTTGCAGGCGAACAAACCCGATGGTCTGCTAAGACTTTCTGATGGTAACTAATTGTCGACAGTAATCTTCGTCTACTCAAGATGACGACAGTTTCTGCAGTCATGTCATCTTGTTTTCGGTGGTTTTCAGTTCCCTCGTTCTCTCAACACCAGGCTTTTCATCATTAGTATTTCCTGTAGCGAAATCTAGGTATTGTCACCTCTCGTAAGGATCAGCTTCAAACTCATCCTAGCTGACTTCTCCACTAGTTGAAAGGTCCTTGTGACAGCTGTGATGCATAAAACATTCGATCTCCTTGATAGGTTGAGTCTTGAGATAGCATCACATCAGCCTGTGACTTGAAGTCATCCACCAGATAACTGTCTTGAGAGAGTTCTGGTTGGGACAGCCCAGAGAGTCCCGGTTGACTCATCTGGAACTGCTGGCTCATGGACATGTTACCTTGAGTCAGTGGACCTTGAGAGAAGGGCTGGGAGATGTCCTGGCTAGCTTGACTCTGTGACATTCCTGGCAAGCTAAACTGGGACATACCAGACTGCTGCATGTTGCTGTATCTCGGTGGCTTCTGTCTTCTGAGCTTACCTCCGCGACCGACCATACCCTGCATTGGCTGCTGTTGATATGGCTGAGGAACTGGCGGTAGGAACATGTTCACCGGTACAGGGAGGTTCATGTTGGCTCTGGAGTAAGCCCTTTCAGGTCCAATGAAACTGAGCTGATCATGGGTTCTAACCACTGGTTCTCTGTATCCAACGCTGGTTCTGTCATAGGCACTTCCAGGGATTAAAACTTCCCTAGCATCAAACATTGTGTTACTCATGAATCTTCCTCCTGGATTGGTCGTGTTGACCAACTTCCTTGGTTTACTGAACTGGATCAAACTTTCTTTCAGATTATTCAAAGGACCTTCGACGAGACATTTCTGTTCCTTGTAGTAAGTCAATAGATGATTCCAGAGAGGCTGTTTGGACAAGACTTTAGGATTCCCTACAATTATTATGCCATATTTAGCTCTGGTCAAAGCAACATTCAATCTTCTTGGATCGTTTAAGAAACCAATGCCTTGATGCTCGTTGGATCTGACACAGGACAGTAGGATAAAATCTTTTTCTCTGCCTTGGAAGGCATCAACGCTGGCCACCTCAATTTCTTGGTAGAGTTTCTTGTTCAAAGCTCCACTGTACTGCATATACTGTACCAGATAAGCTCTTTGTCCCTCGTAAGGGGTGATGATGCCAATCTGATTGGGTTTGATTCCACCACGTAAGAATCTCGTAGCCAGTTTCTCCACGTTAGCCGCTTCCGTCCTGTTCAGATAGGAAGTTCCAGAACTGGAGATCTCTTCTTGTCCAGAAGTACAGTAAAAGAACATAGGTTTATCAGGAGTCGGCCATGGAAATTCCAAAGTTGTTATAGTCCTCTCTGCAGCAGTGACTCCATTTTGAAGGGAACCCTCGTAGAAGATGTTTGAAGGAAAAGCACTGAGAGATGGGTGCATACGATACTGGACTTGTAATCTAATAGGTCGGATACCCAGAACCACCAGACGTTCAAATAGAGACTGAGACAGCCCAGCTCTTGCAGCCTTCTTGCACATCACCACAGGTCCTAATTGACAGTGATCACCAACCAATATCAACTGTCTACATCCCAGGATGACTGGTATCATGCATTCTGGTTCAGTAGCCTGAGTACTTTCATCAATCAACACACATCTAAACTGCATCTTGGCTAATCGTGGGTCTCCTGTTCCCACACAAGTACAACAGATCACATCAGCAGCTTGGAGAAGTTCCTTTTCACACTGTTTCTTCAAGGCTCTGTATCGTTTTTCGTCTGAGGACGACAGCTCTCCAGTGACATCTTTCAACTGCTGAAGTTTTTGAAGCTCTGCCACACTCTCCATATTTTTGATCTGATTATGAAGAGCCAGGAAGGAGACTGGTGAGTCGATAGCTTCACGACTTTTAGCACACACTCGTACGACCTTCAAACCAGTTTTATGGATCTTCTCAGTCAACTGATCAACAGCAATATTCGATGGAGCACAAACCAATACAGGTCCACTGATCTGCTTGACCAGATGGTAGACAACAGTTGCTGAAGTAACAGTTTTACCAGTTCCTGGTGGACCCTGAATCAAACTGAGAGGTCGTTGTAGGACAGTTTTCACGGCATAGACTTGGGAATGATTGAGCTCTGGTAGTCCAGGGGCACTGAAACGTTTCGGAAGTTGGCACTTTAATACAACGTCCTCCACTTCGTGACCAAGTAGTTTATGGTAGATGTATCCCCATACTGATGTTTCGTCCACTGCAAAGGTCTTCAAAGCTGCTTGCATTCTATCAAAGGAGGTGGACTTCCAGACAAAATCAACAACAAAGTGAGAGGTACAATCAGTCGGTACACCAACACTGCTTTTCAATTCGATGGCAATCTCGTCTGTATAGTTATCTGGTATCTTGATCACGTGACCCACTCCTGACCATGACTTATGTTGATCTCCAACATACTGTATCCTCAATTCATCTCCATGCATCAGTTTCATTTCATCGTTCGCCTTGGCCAGTTGAAAATGAGCAATCTTTTTCTTATTCAATCCAACATCCCAACGGACTTGTATATTGTCTTGTGTCTGAGATTCTTTCAGTTTTCTATCATAATCTGCTTCTAATTTCACCAACGGCCCAAAAATATTCTGATATTGGTAGGCATCATCGTACCGGAGCAAAACTTGTTGAGGCTCCTCATCAATTCCAGGTTTCTCCAGATCCTCAAGTTTAGCTTCAGGATTCTCTTTCCACAGTTCTTCCAATTTGTTAATCTGTTGAGCAGTAATCTGCCGAGCTCGTAGTTGATCTTGTTCAGACGGAACCTTCACCAACCAGGATAGAAACTGTCGATCTTGAATCAGAGGCAACCATTGAGTTGGATCCCAGTTCATGTCTTTCAAGTTGCTCAGAGTGGCACAAGGATGACGGCACAGCAAAACTACAACCGAATCAGCTTTAGCTGGTATAAATCCCAACAAAAAGACATTACGACATCCACAATTGTAGCATTCCAATACAGTTTCTCCTAAAGGTCCATCTTTATGAAGGGTGACCTCCTTGGCTTTAGCTCTGACCAAATGATTGATGATATGACTGCCTGAAGTGTTGCCTCTCCCATTACAAAACCATTTCTTCGCTGTGTTGCAGTAAACCACGCAAGATGGATCATGTATACCACAATAAGAACAAGCATACTTCGGTAGATCTTTCATAAAGAACTGTTCTTCCTCCTCTTCTTCAAAAGTCAGTTCTCCAACGCCTTGCCCCTGGGTAATGGACATGACCCCAGCTTCCAAGCCATTCTGTTCCGGGATGTCAATTCCATTCACCTGACTGATCTGAACGCCATCAAGTTGTGATTGACTCTGAGATTGAGTTTGTGATGGCAGAGTAAAATCGGTGAAATCAAAATCAGAGCCCTGTGTGTCAGCCCCTAACAATTCTGTTTCTTCTGTGTCCAAAAATGTCAGTGTTTCCGAGTTAGGTCCATAAGCATCTTCGCTGGTCATTGTGACTTCTTTCGAGGCAACCTGAAATAAAATTAAGGAATTTAGAAAATAACTTAAAAGCTGACTGGAAAAGTCAGAAGAAATTCAGATTTGATTCAGTGCGAATGTTGAAACTTGTCTTTGAGAAAAGGCAAAAAAAAAATTAAGTTTGACAATTGACTTGTCTGCTCCTCATTGAATTTTTTTAATTCAACTAAAATTGATTGTTCATTATTTTTATTATCCAATCAGCTTACTGTATTTCAAATTCAAATTCTTTATTTCTTGAGTCAATAACCCATTAGACACAAATCAATTTTTACATATAATACATACTTATCTCAAATAAATTTTTGAAAATAAGGTCTCTAGGCGACAACATATCATATATCTAAAGCGCATCACTGACATGGGCAAACAGGATTGAACCATCTGAAAGCATTACCCACTTAGGTCAGTTTAGGTAGGAAATTTCACCCAAGCAGTAACGCACTGATGGTGATTTAAAATTAGTTGACATACCTACCTAATGAATTATATTCTGTTTTTAACTGATTTCTGTGTTTTAACTTCTAATCTATTTATTATTCTGAAATGAATACAAGATAAACTATCAGTACATTTAGGGGAAAGGTAATTAACACAAAATTGAGAGTTTTCACAGTATTTCTGTTGTTTGTTACAAGTTTCATATCCTGTTTGGTTTTGTAACTATTTTCAGATATTATGAAACACTTTCTTTTTTCATGACGCATTTTTATAATTTGTCTTAAATACTCTAAGCTTAGACTTTTTGTGTTTCTGAATAGGCAAGTGTAAAACATTGCTTAACAGGGGTGTCATTAAGGGCCGACAGCCAACAAAAAACGCCGCCTATTTGATTCCAAATCGCCTGGTACTTTCAGAACGGTCAGAAAATAATCAATCTGAAATTAGGACAATCGCTGGGTTAAAATAAAAGCAAATAACTATGAATTGGATTTGAAAGTCACCGGGAATTATGCAATATCTACTGGTCAATATAGATAATATACACCAGTAAATATCGATAATATACGCCAGTAAATATCAATAATATTCGCCAGTTTCATACACAGTGCGCTTTCACCAAAAATATTACACTAAAACAATACGTTGCAGAATGAGTTCAATATCATATACCAAAATACGGGAAGGCCTATACATATTATATATTTTAATACCCTGCAGAACTTGTGACGAATGGAGTTATGGCTTGGTCGTCTACTCGAGGAAACAGTCACATTAAAATTGATTTAAAAGTTTTGGCCATAGACCGGAGCGGATTTGTGCTTGATAAAGGTTGTTTGAGTATGAATCGCAATCTTGGAAGGCAAAAAAATGAAATAAAGTTCCAGATTTTTATTCTTATTTTGAACAGTATTATAAAATGGCTCTCCGAGTATTTTGTTTATCTATAGTTTGAGTCTCATCAGAACTAGAAAGAAACAGCATCGGCGTTCAAAGATCTGAAAGACAATTATTATTGAAACTTATCATCTGCTTAATAATTCCAGTGAAGGTTGTTTGCGCAAGGTCATCTTTCTATGAATATGTAACTATTTATAGTAACATGGGGACGTGATCTACTTTGCTCCTTACAAACAAACAATTCGCTTGCACATTCGGTTCACCCCAGAAGTGATCAAAAGGGTGTTGAAATACCGAAATGTAATTGTTTAGGAGTAGTTCAGCGGGATTAAAATAAGATTCTGAAATAGAATTCTGAGCAATATTGTTCTACAAACTTTAAATCCCGACTAATCCACGATCTGATGGGACCTACTTTGCATTGCCCTTGGATTTCAATGAAAGTCGTAGACAATCAGCTATATACGTGCTTGAAAATTCTGACAAGATTTATTTATGGAATATTTTCAAAAGATCGTTTTTTGGTAAGAATTAGCCTTTGTACAATGCGGTGCTGCACCGCTATTAAAATATAGCCTTCCCGGATGAACCACCTACTTTGGTTGTATAGCCACCTACTCTGATTCTTATTGACAACCCTGGCTTAATAAAAGACATCTTAAAGGGATAGACCGGTTTCAACCCTTAGAATTACGCTATGCATGTGTGAAACTATATCTAAACCCTTTATATAGTTTCTATAAATTTACCTGGTCACTGAGGAATCGTTTAAAACATCAAATTTGAAGTTTCCTATTATAATTGATATGAGGCTGATGTTTTCTCATGAATGGTTTTCTTAGCGTCTGGGAAAGAAATTCCGAAACTATACACATACACAGAAGGTTTTGTTTACAAATGGCGACGAATTATAACGAGTGGTTGCCTAGAAAGATACGCCCACTTTCCTGATACCTTTTTAGTACGGTATATCAAGGGCAGTCACCAATCTGTGTCAAATCATACCACACAGACCAACGGACAGGGGCGACGACGACAATATATGATCACATTATAATGTGGGCGTATAAAAATGAACTTTGTTTGTGTACTTCTCCGGTTGTTACATTTTTGAGAATTAAATTTTATGTTCATTCTAAGACATAGTATCACTGTAAATAAGTTGTGTGAACTAGACCCTCCAGCTTCTCCACCTAAACGTGCTCAACCACCTACCAACCAACCAATAGCATCCTCCCGAAAGCGACAGAGATCACCTACTTCCTTACCTAGTACTTCTACTTACCCACAACCAACTCCAAGCAAAAGAACCAATACCACCAATTTACCAACCTCCCCTTCTGTTAGACCTCTACCTACAAGTTCACCTGCTACCCCATCAAGACCTAGATCCAACCCCGAAACTCCAAGATCATCAACCAATTCTACTTTCCGTCGACGTCTAAGCTTAGGTTCTAAATCACCAAACCATCCTCGTCGTCATGATTGTAACAAGAACAAATCAACATGGACACTCCCTGAAGTAACCAAACCAACCATTATCATAGGATCTTCAAATATTTCCCGAATTCCAGAGGTCAACCAGGATCCCCAAGCTGAATCTAATCCCGGGGGCAAAATTAACCACATCATCGATATCCTTACAAAGATTAATCCAACATCAATACCATCCAAAGTCCTTCTCCATATTGGCCTCAACAACAAGAATGAACCAGGTGAATCCGTCCACAGACAGATGCTGGAATTGTTTTCCCTCGCCAAAACCAAATTTCCATCAGCCAACGTATTCGCCACCCAGATACCAGTTTCTTCCATCCTCCAACGCCAGAGACCAAATTTAGCCGCCAACTTACGAAAATTCAACGACCTTCTTTTTCATAAGCCATCTCCGTTTGCAAAGACTATGCCGCGATTCAATGGAATGATCGAGGTAAACCATTTAGATCTCGTCCACTGGACGGCCCCCACTGCCAAATCTGTATATTTAAATTGGGTCTCCCATTTAAACTAAACGCGGGGGGAAATATTCCAAAATTAGGACAAACTGTTGTCAATTTAAGTTCACAAATACTTTCTCCCCTTGAAGAAAGACTTCTGGACAAATGGTTAACCTTCATACCCACCCATAAACCATTTTCCATTGTACCAATTTTTACATCGGTAACTGAAGTTCACAGAACATTTAAATTGAATTATTACTTTCGCGAAAAACTTGGCCGCGGTAAACGAATCAAATTTACGGATAGATCTGGCTGGAATCCACCAGATAATGCGATTGACAAAGATATTTTAACTATTTGCGACAATTTATATGAAGAAATTTCTCATTTGCCTTTGGTGAATGAGAAAAACAATCTTACCAATTTTGAACGAAAATCTCTCAATAATCTAAAAAATGACAAAAACATTATTATCAGGAAAAGTGACAAAGGCAGTTGCTGCGTCATTCAAAATCGCGATGACTACATTTTTGAAATTGATAAACAGTTGAACAATCCAAATCACTATCGCCAACTTGATACACCTATTTTTATGGAAACTGCGCGAGAAATAAACAATATTCTACAAACTTTGGTAAAAAAGAAATTTATTTCAGAAAAGCAATATGACTACCTTTCCGCGTCCACTGAGCCTCGCCAACGACACATTTACACGCTTCCGAAAATTCATAAAAATTCCCAAACTGAGTGGTCCATTGCCAACAAAATTCCTTAAGGTAGACCAATCATTTCTGATTGTTCTAGCGAATCATACCGAGTTTCAGAATACATAGATTACTTTTTACTGCCACTAGCATGCCAACACCCTTCTTATCTGAAAGACACAACTGATTTTGTTGAAAAAATCAAGAAATCGGACATTCCCGAAAACGCGTATTTCATTTCTTTGGACGTAACCAGTATGTATACCAACATTGACAACAATGTTGGTCTTGACGCCGTCCGTAAGGCATTTGTTCGATATCCATGTTCTGATCGACCTGATACAGAGATTTCAACAACTTTCTTTCCTCTAAAAAATTAGACATTAAAGTATTTTTTAAGGAAACTGATACCCACCAACTTTTATACAAAAGCTCGTTCCACCCGAAGCACACATTTTCTGGAATAATTAAATCTCAAATTCTCAGATTGCATAGAATTTGCACCCAGCAGGCTGAATTTGAATCCGCCTGTAAACTAGTTTTTGACTAATTAAGGGAGAGGGGTTATTCCAAAAGGTTTCTTTGAAAATTAAGAATGACACGCTTTCAGACATTTTGAGAAAAGAAGACCCCCCTCCACCTTTTATTGGATTCGGTTCATTTCCCTGTGGAGGTCCTACTTGTCGCACATGCGAACACATACATGTTACCCATTTTTTTCAAAAATTACAAGAACGGAAAATTGTTTGCGATGAATAACCTAATTTCTTGCGGAGATCAAAATATCATATACCTAATTTCTTGTAAAAAATGCGATGTACAATATGTTGGCGAGACTCAAAATGCGCTTCGAACGCGATTCAATGGCCATCGCTATGATATAGTGCATGGCAAGGATAGACCAATTGCGAATCACTTCAACCTTCCCGATCATTCCATTGATGACCTTCTCATCATGCCTATAGAAACAGTTTCTACATCACCTAGCATGAAACCTAAGCTTACACGTCTACAACGCGAAAGTTATTGGATCGATCAACTGCAGACTGTGAGACCAAATGGACTCAACATTCAACATGGTAACCAGATAATACCCTTTATAACGACATTTGATTCTACAGCTACCAAAGCCTCCATAATAGTCAAACGCCATTACTCGGAACTTCAGAACAAATTTCCCCATGTATACACAAAACGTTTGGTTGTAGCTTACAAAAGAAATCAAAATCTTAGCAATTTCCTCTTTCACGGTAGACTTGAACCATTGAACAATATCCATTCATCCTAGGAGCATAGATTTGTTAATATAAATGTATCATGTTCTATCAATAAATTAATCTATTTCTGAGTTAGATTTCAGGGAATACTTATTTCAGGACTGTTGCCATGGCTATATACAGTATATTATATAACATGCAGTGTATTTTTGTGTTTGTGTCTTTTCAACTAAAATCATACTAATGACTAACTAATTTTCACATAATTAATAGACTTATCTATTGCTCTGTGACCTAGGCCAGTGCTTTCATTGAGACTCGTCTCAATACACCCTAACACTAACCTGAATCTATGGTTTAAACATTTCTTTAACTGTTACCAACATCTACCATTTACTGTCTTTCCTAATTATAATCTATAATCTCTGAGTTCTTCTGTTTTGTAGGTATTCTAGTAGTGATAAACTTACTGTGTAAAGCTGAAATATAGAAAACTTCGTTTAAATATCAAGTTACTAGGCTTTAAATCATGTCTCCTTGCAATTACTTTCAAAGTATAGGCTTATAATTAAATTAGGGTTTATAAGAAAAAAGAATTTAATCCTACATTGGGTTAATCAGCCACTGACAGTGACACTAGACTAGACTATGATCTTAATTGGATTATATCAATTAGCCAGATTCCACAAAGATTAATTAGCTTATTGGCTGATATAGTACATAGCAACTGCATTGACTATGGAAACCAACTATTTTCAATTTTATTTTAATAAAGTTCTGGGCAGTGGGCAGTTAGATAATAAAATAGGTTTTTCTGAGTCTTTCATTACCTGTGGTAATATGAAGTTAAAAATTTGTCAACTTAAAAAAAAAATGGCAAAATGGGATTGTGGTTCTAAAGTTAAAACCACCCTGGTACCCGCTTTCACTCGACGCATTTCAACTTATTTCAAAAATAAACAAGCATAATTTTACAAACGATTACAAAACTGGGAATGCCTTCATCAACGAGGTTAACAGGTCCTAAACTTAATGTAAACAAAATAATCAAGTCTCTGCAATTAATCAAAGTGCAACTTAATGGGAACGACCCATTTATAAGCCTAATTCTAAACCTATAGTATTTATTTGTGAAAAAGGTCAAATGTGCCCCCAATTTTTAAGACGAGGTATCATATTCACATAAGGCTTGAGGAAGATTATGATTGAATGCACCAACAATTGCAGCCAAATTCTAATGAATTGAAATAAATAAAAGCCCGATTATTAAATAAATTTCGGTCATTCAAATGGAAACGCCACGTTTATGTTTATTTATCTCTCCACGAACATGTCTGCCTGCATTTTTGTTGACAGTTTTGGCTGGAGTTTAGACTTGTCTCCAAGTCACAGAAAGTGCATCAACAATCAGGGACTGGTTTTATGTCACTCATACATTTCTTACTAAATGCAGAGTCACCAAACTTACGTTCACGTTGTTGCGCAACGGACAAATCTTGAATTTCCTCAAAATGAGAAGGCATGGCATGCACACACTGTACCGGAAATAGAATTTTTGAAACCGGAAGCAAGTGCAAATTATCTTGATTTTCCGCTTTCTATTGACATTGAGATCTTCTCACCTTGACAACTCTGTTCAAAGAGTTCTTAAACCCACCATGGACTCTTTATTCAATTAAATGTCTGATGAATGCCCAAAAATTCACATCATTTTCATAGTTGAACTTCAAACCCAAAATCTAAAAATACGTAATAGTCTCGTGACTTCTCGCGAGATAAAGTAGACGGGGTTGTTGAGACTGACAGTGAATTTTAGTTTCGATTATCCAGTCTTATTAATCAAATTGGATTCAGTAGCTAAAAAGTTTTATTGCTCCCTTCAAAGCGGTTGATCTAAATTTGAAAGATCACTATTCACTAGATAGACGTTCAATGGATATAAAACTCACCTTACATTGATACCCTAATGGACCGAAATGCCAGCAGCCTAGTGGGTAGGCCTAAAACTAGCTTAAGGAAGGCGAAGGGGGTTTTATTACCCAATAGATCAACTAGTCTAACCTTTTATTTCTTCTACCCACCCAACCCATATTTAATTTTCTTCCATGGAATTAGACTGCAATATGTTTTATGAACTATGAAGAGACAAAAAGTTTGAACGTTTTGTCATTAGTCGCAATAGCTTGACATTGTGAAGATGTGATTCAAGGACAGTGGTTATTGTAGTCAAGGTATTGGCCGAAGGTTGTAATAGCTTGACATTGTGAAGATGTGATACAAGAATAGTGGTTATTGCAGTCAAGGTATTGGCCGAGGGTCGTAATAGCTTGACATTGTGAAGATGTGATACAAGAAAGGGGCTATATTGCAGTCAAGGTATTGGCCGAAGGTCGTAATAGCTTGACATTTTATGAAGATTCTGAATTAAACCATCCACAGTACTATAAATAATGGAATCAGCCCTGCCATGTCAGCAACACCTTACAAATTATATATTTTAGTGTAGCCTTAATACACCTTATTCAAGAGTCGCCCATAATGAACAAGGTTCATTACGCAAACCAACAAAGGTAACGTCGTGTCACTGCAGTAAAATCGCAGCCTTGGCGTCTTTAACGTCTGCCTCTCCAATCCCACAAACTCAAAACAAATCTATTTAATGATACTTTCAGATGAATTTGACCTTCACACATTTCTGAGAAAGGTCATTTATTTTCTTGCTGTTGATCGGGTGATCATTCAATTGATCACGTAATTTGCATTAGGAACCTTGCTTTCAGTGTCTCAAAAACGAGGCATGAATTATAAATAAGGTCATTTCAATGAAGTTGTAAAACAAGATCTCAAGAACTTATAGTCTCCAATCTATTTCTGATCTTTCAAATTTCTTCAGAGCTTCGTTGGTTTTCGAGAAACATTTGCAGCCGAGAAAATGTTTCACACTTAAAGGAGAGGGGTGTCCATTTTTTATAACACAATGTTTTTTATCGTCTATAATTTTGCCCTTTTTTTGAGCGAAATTTCCCCACAGGATAAAAACCACTCTGTCACACTGGTCGCTGATGATTCCAATTATTTTATCTGTAAATTTCTGCCAACCATAATCTTTGTGAGAATTTGGAGTGTGTGCTCTGAAAAAAAAGAGTAACCAAAATTTGAATTTAGCCTCAGCAGTTGTCCCCTCATTGAGTCAGTCTGCCCCCTATTTGTACCCCCAGTCTCGGAAGGCTGGTGCCGCCATTGCTTGTCTGCCCACGCAATGTCTTCATTACAACACAATGTTTCACTTTCAATCCCCACAAATACTAAAGATTCTAACTTACTGTACAGTTAAAGTTGCATTGAGTAATAGAACTCCTCTTTTAGCCCATTTAGTCAGATCACCATGACCAGGAATTTTAAACCCAGGAATATCTTTATCTGTTTTTAATTCTGTATATATATTCTTTAAAGATGGTGGTACAGTTATTCCTTCTGGGACAGAAAAACACAACCCCATTGCCTGAAATTTGAAAAAACTTCATTCACATCATTAATTTAAATAATATCCTATTTCTGTATATGGCATTAGTACGGTAATTGGTATACATGTACATTTTTTACCAATTGTACTACTTCGTAGCGAATTTTTTAGCTAAACCAATCAGTGATAAGGTTCACAGCTCACTGTCGAAATTTGAGTCTTCAAATCCAAGTGTGTCTAGAATCATCGGCATTGAATGTTAAAATGACGACTTATCAATTTAAGATACTCTATGATATATAGAAAGACATATACAGAAATAGTGAATAAAATTCATTTTCTTACATTCAACAAGACTATTTACATGCACTCAACACTCAAATCTACCCACCAAAATGGCGCACCTGTCCCTTTAAATAATATCTTATCTATTTTGAGATAGTGAATTTCTACATTGAACAAAATTTTGACTTATTAAAATTTGAGCAGAATGAGATATCTCAGTCTGTCCTCTATTGTACCCCCAGTTGCAAGACGATGGCAGCACCACTGGATCAGCCCCGACGCTAGGAATGAATTGGTGCTGGGACTCAGAATTTTCACTCCAAGAGAAATTATTTCTGACAATTTTGAGGTGCCAAAAACTTATCAAAATCTATATCTTTATGACTTTGTACAAAGACACTGTAAATAAATCATTCTCTGCTGAACTGAAGAAGGTTTTGCTGGGGCTTAATTATCACTTCCTACTTACTTGCAGCCCCACAGACCCCACCCTAACGACGGGGAACTTGTACAATTGATGAAAACAATTACCTGTCCGTCATCATGATAGGGATCCTGTCCAATTATAACTACCTTTATCTATAATAACAAATTACAATACAGAATAATAACTACCTTTATCTATAATAACAAATTACAATACAGAATAATAACTACCTTTATCTATAATAACAAATTACAATACAGAATAATAACTACCTTTATCTATAATAACAAATTACAATACAGAATAATAACTACCTTTATCTATAATAACAAATTACAATACAGAATAATAACTACCTTTATCTATAATAACAAATTACAATACAGAATAATCAATACCTTTATCTATAATAAATTACAATACGGAATAATCAATACCTTTATCTATAATAACAAATTACAATACAGAATAATCAATACCTTTATCTATAATAACAAATTACAATACAGAATAATCAATACCTTTATCTATAATAACAAATTACAATACAGAATAATAACTACCTTTATCTATAATAACAAATTACAATACAGAATAATAACTACCTTTATCTATAATAACAAATTACAATACAGAATAATCACTACCTTTATCTATAATAACAAATTACAATACAGAATAATCAATACCTTTATCTATAATAACAAATTACAATACAGAATAATAACTACCTTTATCTATAATAACAAATTACAATACAGAATAATAACTACCTTTATCTATAAAAACAAATTACAATACTGTATCCCATTGTTGAGTTGTAATCAACCAGTGGCGGAGCCAGGTTTACGTCCGAGGGGGGGGCGAAATATCTGAAATTGCTAAAATTTCTAATATAGTTGTGAGATTTTTGCCCGAAAAACTTGCTTTCGGGGCTGCAAGGGGGGGCCACTGTAATCAACTGTTGAATACAATACAGACTAGCATTTAAAGTCCAAACTCCACCATCTGCCTGCCATTTAAACTGCTCTATCAGACATGTACAGCAATAACAGCTGAATCAACAGCCCTAAGTACAATCAGTGAAAAAAGGTTTGAAATCTGGGGTCCAGATGAGGGGATAACTCAATATGATACTTACATCATTAATAGGGGTAAGATTCAAGGCATTGAATATCAAGTCTTCTGGAGGGAATATCTCTTTAGTTTTGTAGTCAGCGTCTAATTTTTGCTCCAGTTTTACCATATACTCCTGTTTAAACTCTTCTTCAAGGGCTGATCTCCATCCTTCATCTTTTATTAAAGACTTCAAATCTGTAGATTTACTTCCTGTTTTAGTCGTTACCAAACTAGGTCCAGGGGGGACTGAAAGACAAAAAGGGCAGGATTATTGTGGGGTAGGGGTGGTTGGTGTTGACTATGCCAAACACGTTGACTGAGAAATATGGGCAGTGAAACTGAAAGACCAAGGAATTTAATGGGGTAAGAGATGGTTGCAGTAACGTACCTACCTACAGGGCCCACTAGAAAAGAGGCTGCCCCCCCCCCCCCCTTCCAACTTTCCATTTTTTTTTATCATTGTACAAGAATTGTCTGTGAGTCCCATATATGTGACCCTGCACATCAAACCAGGTATTAAGTAGCATTTGGTGTATGTAGAGCTATTAGTATATTTGGATTCCTGGCATCATCAGCTACATTTTGATACCAATTCTCAATAGCTTTCTCCTTTCAGAAGATATAGTCAATTTAATATCCACATTTCAGTCGATTAATGAAAACGTCATTTTAAGAGAAACGAGGTAGTAAAGAGACAAGATGAAAATTTCCTTAGCAACCATTCAGCTATATAAAAAATACTGGTTACAAATAAAGTTAAACACTTCTAGATACAAAATCATACAATATTCCAGAATTTCAACCCATCCAACCATGTCTTCATCCCAACTTTGTAAGTTGAACTTTTTAAAAAGCTTATTACTGGGCAATGTGACTTAATACCATGTGCGGGGTCCTATATATA
>NW_008708919.1:52820-69455 GCF_000327385.1 Lottia gigantea
CCCTTTTGAGTAGAAGACACACCCTTAGTTACTTTCTTTTTAGTAGATTTTCTACTATTTACCGCCTTTTCTTCTTTCTTTTCGGCTGTCTTTCTTTTCTTAGAAGCACTCCGTGCAGGAATAGAGCTTGCTTTTCGTTTTGGTGGCATGTTGGATGAATAAAACGATGCTGTCACAGAAGTAAACAACTGTAAATAAACCGTGTTTTCACTCGACCTATTTCCCGTTGCAATTGTACTCTATTTTCTTTGTGGTCTTAAGATGATTTATAAAATGTAGTTGCTTCCCTTTAATCATAAGTTATATAGGTTTCGTTCTTCTACATGAATCCAATGCAAGCTTAGCCCACCCTTTGGGCGACTTTGAATTTGAAAATGAAAAATGCAAATGGCAATGCCCCCTGAAAACAACCGACCAATTTCATTGATTAAAATAAAAACCATTCGCCATGTTGCCCTTCCGGATATATTTACTTGCACCCCCCTTTTCGTAGGGGCCACAAAAATAAGGACTCCCTATTTACTATATCCGATACGATCAGACATAACCGGGGGACATAGCTGGACGATGGGGCATGCACTTCAGCCTCAGCCAGCCCAGGTATAATCGACTGACCGGTAGTAATGTAAACGGTGCTTTAGTGATAGTTTTTCTAAGTACACCAGTGGATCACATAGATTAAGGTGATATTTCTATAAGTACAGTAGTACAACAGTAGGCCTATGTATTTATCTGGAGTGAAAGTGATGTCTCATGTTTCTATAGTTCCAATGAAATTCAACAACCGGATGACAGAGAAACAAGAATATTGAAATACTTTTATTTTTTCTAAAAGCTACAAATTACAAAGTTACTAAATGAAGAAGCAGAATGTAGGGAGAAAATTAACAATGTATAGGCTATATTACATACTCTGATAATTAGCGTATTATGATGCCTAGTTTTAAACCACTACAAACACCATAAATAGTGTAAGAAAAGAGTTTAAGGTAGAGTTTTTTGAGTTTTGTGTATTTATCATCCTTATTGCCCTATTGTATTTCTTAATAACCAGCTAGCTAGCAGGAGCCACAAAATTTTCCAAGAGGGTCACAGGCTATGCTTTCACTGTGTAAAGTGATACAAAACTATTAGAGATGATCTACAATATTTGGTGC
The DNA here is from genome assembly GCF_000327385.1 of Lottia gigantea. Classification (NCBI taxonomy): domain Eukaryota; kingdom Metazoa; phylum Mollusca; class Gastropoda; family Lottiidae; genus Lottia; species Lottia gigantea. Next base: position 53,978 of record NW_008708919.1, read on the forward strand.
ACATTTCGACGTATAATCGAAGGAATGACGGTAAAGATTGACAGTGGTGGATCTGATTTGCTTCTTCAATTATACAATAAAATAGCTTTAAAATGCTAGCAATATAAATAAGCAAGAACATGGCAAGAATAAGTAAATATTTTTTCTTTATCACACCTATCCGTATTAAAAATAATAAAACTTAATAAAAGCTAATATCATAGCTATAAAGGCAATCAACAGAAGCTCTCTACGCTTGGTTTGTGTATTTATGTATTCAACATCTTACAGCGTTTAATGGTCCAAGAATTCTAACTATGACAGTTCTTCAAATGAATTTCAAAAATAAATGGCAGGAGAGGAACGGTTGGAAATTTGTAATAATCACACTTTGACAATTTCTCCAATATCATTTTAGCGACATTTAGTGTCATTTATTCTACCTTATTTACAAACAGTGGAACCTCGTTTATCCGCCCGTTCCGTTCCTGACAAATTCGTGCGGTTTATTGAATTTCCAGCGAGTTAAATTAGATTCATTGAAAATATATCAGAAATTATAAAGAATAACTATCAAATAAATGTTAGATATGTAGACTCCTCGAAAGAGATGCCGAGTTGACAAACACCGGCCATAATAATACAAAGACATTGGAGAATCAAAAGTTTTCTAGGGCCGTCAAAAATGGGTGATTATGTCTCTTCTTCCGCTTCCGGTTCACCCTCTTCATTCTCGTCCATAAAGTCGAGATCTTCCTCAGCTGTAGCATCCTGGTACTGTTGATATTCAGATACCAGATCATTCATGTTAGATTCAGCTTCAGTAAATTCCATTTCATCCATACCTTCTCCAGTATACCAATGGAGGAAAGCCTTTCTTCTGAACATAGCAGTGAACTGTTCAGAGATTCTCTTAAACAGTTCCTGAATCGAGGTGCTGTTTCCCACGAAGGTTCCGGACATCTTGAGACCTTTTGGAGCGATATCGCAGACGGCTATTTTAACATTGTTTGGAATCCATTCTACGAAATAGGTTGAATTCTTATTCTGAATGTTCATCATCTGTTCGTCCACCTCCTTCATGGACATCTTACCTCTAAAGATGGCAGCTACTGTCAGATAGCGACCATGACGAGGATCGCAGGCAGCCATCATGTTCTTGGCATCAAACATCTGTTGGGTGAGCTCTGGGACTGAGAGGGCTCTGTATTGTTGACTTCCCCGAGATGTGAGAGGGGCAAAACCGGGCATGAAGAAGTGGAGACGAGGGAACGGTACCATATTAACGGCCAGTTTTCTGAGATCAGCATTAAGTTGTCCAGGGAATCGGAGACAGGTGGTCACTCCAGACATGGTGGCTGATACCAGATGGTTGAGGTCACCGTATGTTGGTGTGGTGAGCTTCAAGGTTCTGAAGCAGATATCATATAAAGCTTCATTATCTATACAGAAAGTTTCATCTGTATTTTCTACCAGTTGATGAACTGAGAGGGTGGCGTTGTAAGGTTCGACCACAGTATCTGAAACCTGGAATGAAAGAAAACAGATGTTGTCAGTAATCTAAGGTTCTATCCGAGAAACAGACGGTAACAGGATGGACATGTACCCATATATACATAGTGAATACAAACGAATACATAAAGGGTGAACCTCCGGACAGGGAAGCTCACAACTGTATCCTTACAGCCAATAGAATCAGGTTTTATAAAAACAAATAACATGATGTACGTAACATACCAAGAGGAGGATTACTACCTGCGAAAGGAAGCACCCAACAATTCGGAAATATTACCGGTTAGATTGCAATATTCAACAGAACCAGCTACCGTTAACGCATAACAGACTAACACTCGCTAACTTTAAACTGGCATATAATCCGTTCTTGATGGTCACATTGATGACCGCCGTTGAAGATAGTTTTGGACTGTACAGCAGTATAAGAGTCTGGTGCCACGTGTCATTGTACTTGAATGCGCAAGTAAAAATATTCGGCAGCCCTATCCAAATACGACGACTACATTTAGGTATAGTCGCTGTTTCCCGTGGTCTGGTTACACAATCTACCACTATCAGCTTACCTTTGGTGAAGGAACGACTGAAAAAGTATTCATGATTCTGTCAGGATATTCTTCTCTGATCTTACTGATAATCAGGGTACCCATACCGGAACCAGTTCCACCACCCAGAGAATGGGTCAACTGGAATCCTTGTAGACATTCACAGTTTTCTGTCTCCTTTCTGAGTACGTCAATAACACTGTCAACTAATTCAGCACCTGTAACAAAATACAATATATATATATATATATATATACATTAATAAGGTCACACATCAAAATGCACGTACATATTACGAAAACTGTACTTGCTTTCAAACCAAACTCTCTTTTTTAATACCAGAACCTAATATTATTGAGACCTACTCCCCGTCGATTTTTTCGTTTAGATTTTAATTCTATTGTTGGTGATTTAAATTGTAAAATGTGTGTAAAAGCGAAATTTAATTAAAATAATCTGTTAAACAGACCCAATATTATTCAGTTCGCTTGTTGTCTTTTGTGTAGCCTGAGATGACATGTTTTTAAATGTCTTTCTATAGTTCTAGTATTTATTTTTTTCCATTCTACATTCTAACGACATAAAACGTTTGTTCGACAGTTCAGCATTATTTTAATTAAACTAGCCAGGAGTAGACCAAAGTATGTTACAGTTAGAATATATTTATGAAATGCTTAATAAAATATTTTATTGTTGTACTATCACATTTAATTGTTTGATATCGATTTTCATTTTGTTAGTAACATCTGTGGTGTAAGGTATTTTAATGGAATCAATAAATAAACAATACAATAAACAGTCACCCTGGCTAATCAAAATATTATCGGATGGTTTATATCAAGTATTGGTCAGCAGGATTGAGGTGAAATTAAGGTTGAGTCAATAAAAAAAATCAAACTAAGTCCTAACGATCTGAACCACAAAACGAAATCCTTTTTTTAGCAGCTTTTCAAATGAGGAAGTTTATCAAACATAAATAATTGATTAAAAAAAACAACAGTTTTTATGGATATATACTTCTATTTATTATTGATCACTTGATAACGTTACCTGTATGTGTAATGAAACGTTGTATTGATAACGTTACCTGTATGTGTAGTGAAACGTTGTGTTGATAACGTTACCTGTATGTGTAATGAAACGTTGTGTTGATAACGTTACCTGTATGTGTAATGAAACGTTGTGTTGATAACGTTACCTGTATGTGTAATGAAACGTTGTATTGATAACGTTACCTGTATGTGTAATGAAACGTTGTATTGATAACGTTACCTGTATGTGTAATGAAACGTTGTATTCAATAATAAATAGAAGTTTATATCCATAAAAACTGTTGTTTCTTAATGTGCTGTGATACTTCTAAATGTCTTACATTTATTTATATATAAATAATTGATGTATTTTATAATTTCACTCATATTAGCAGATCAAGTTGAAAATATAGCCACAGATATCCATGATACCAGGTGGAGCATTAAATTCAATACTGCTAAATAAATGACCACGGTTATTATAAGTTTCGCACGTTTTGCATAATTTAAAATGAAACTTTTCATGGAAAAAATAGTCAAGAGTCATCCTCAGTCTTAGGTCTAGGGAAGGAAGTTTTCCGTATGTTTGGTTCAGTATATTTTAGCTTTCAACTTCCACAATAAATATTCCAAACATGGAAATGATTAATATGTGTTGAGCTCATACAAGATATCTTCCAAGCACCTGTTACACTTACTCGTAAAATCGCAGGGTGATGAACTTTTAATTCAAACCTTCAACGGTGTAAAACCCCACCTACCTACACTTGCTATTATGCGAGTTTGTTTTTCTTACCTTCTGTGTAGTGACCTTTAGCCCAGTTATTACCAGCACCACTCTGCCCGAAGACGAAGTTATCTGGACGGAAGAGCTGTCCGAAGGGTCCGGAGCGGACGGAATCCATGGTTCCTGGTTCCAAATCGACCAGTATTGCTCTTGGTACGTACTTTCCACCACTTCCAGTATTGAAATAGACATCAATTCTGTCAAGCTGTAAATCAGTATCTCCATGATAGGCACCAGTAGGGTCAATACCATGTTCATCAGAGATTACTTCCCAAAATTTGGCACCGATTTGGTTGCCGCATTGACCAGCCTGAAGATGTACGATCTCTCTCATGGTTGCAGTAGAAGTGAAGGTAGAGCTACGTGGAAGTATGGTGTGATAGTAACTATGACTGTATATTTCTAGCTGGGACCGAGGTAACAGGTGCGTGAATATCAATAGGTTTATCATTACTCATACCGATCAATAGTATCTGAATCATATCACCTGTATTTCAAATATCTCAAATATGCTCAATATCACCATGTATATAGTCTATAATATATAATTATTTGTATTGCATCTGCGTCGAACAACTATGCCTGCATATGCGCTGATCTAAGTCACACAAAGGATCGAACTATACACTATTTCATGTGCTATGTCCACGTGTCATGCCAAATCAAAATGCCGTGACATGTCAAAGGTATTGATTGAGAATCTAAAAAGATTTTTTCACGACTGCAAAACGACTTGATGTAGACTTTGACCTCGTGGGGACCTCGAGTTCCGCTAAATCGTTTATTTCTGGTTATAAAGGAAAATACCTACCGAACACAATATGTAACACTAAACAGCGGCTATGAACCAACCAGATCCTATTTGCATAAACTCATGGGTGGTTCAGCCTGCTTGACTGAGCAGACAAACAAACAGACGAGTCAGTATGTTCCTTTGGTATAGTGGCGGAGCCAAGTTTATGTCCGAGGGGGCGAAATATCTGAGATTGCCCGAATTTCTAACCTTGTTTTGAGATTTTTGCCCGAAAAACCTGCTTTAGGAGCTGCGAGGGAGGGCGGTTGCCCCCTCTGCCCCCCTTTGGCTCCGCCACCTAGTGATTCATAAAAACACCACGAAGACGAATTCTTTTTTTTTTTGCAATATTGATTCCCACCTGGTAAACAACCAAAATTTTTAACCCCTTGTTAAAGAATCACCATCAAAACCCTGGTCATTGACAAGCTTTTATTGTGTTCTTTGTTGGTTTGGGGAGCCTCAGGTGGACAATAACTGGGTGTTAATTATTGGGTACCAGGGGGTAGCGTGGAGAGCATGAGTGGTATAGGCAGATTTTGCCAAGGGTAGGGATCTGTAAATAACAAAAACATTTAATATTGGTTCTAAAAGTTTACTGTATGAGGTACAATAAAACATACAAATAATATCAGTTGAGTTTACAGAACAGAAACTTCCAGGCATCTTCACTATGGTCAGGGTATAGCAAACTTATACCTTGACTACAATAGACACCTTTTATGTATCATTGAATGCAACGATTTTATCGGGGTGTGCGCTAGCGACAACAGTCAATAATAGCTCTCAACAGACTGACTGTAAACATTATAGCTTATTGTTTACAAACTTTCTGTCGAGGACTCTGATTGACTGTATTCGCTAACGTACAATCCAATCAAATCATTGCATTTGCTACCGTGATACATGAAATGTGGCTATTGCAGTCAAAGTATAAGAAGTTCTTTAGACTTTCAGGAGGCCGATCATCTTTCAAGCTACCTGGCTATAACTCGCAAATTAACATAAAGTTTTTCCATTGTTCCTTTAGTAGAGTCCACAAAGAAAAGAATTTTTATTGGTACATGTATTTGGATTTGTAAACTCAGCATTCCTTTCAGCGATTCACTAAGAAAATAAAGTTTATTTGGTCGGTATTAGGCTTAAGGACATATTAAAATTTAGATAATGTCTGTATAGTTCCGAAAAAGTACTGAACTGTTTTAAAGTTTCCTCTGATCCCGGCCACAAATATTCAATTTGACAAAACTTTCGTTTCTAACGAACACGATCTGGGGCATTATTCCGGAAAACTAAGAAAATATAGAGAAAGAAAACAACTTCAAGAACAACAGTCATCTAATCGGATGAAAAAAAAAACGAATTCAAAATCGATTCAATGACTGAGACACTCAAATCATCTTAGTTTTTGAGAATAGAGCTCCTGAAAATTGACCCCCGAGTTAATCAAGTGACGGTGTTAGTATGTAAAGGGTTATATGTTATATCTCATACAGAATATTATAGTCAGTTTATATACACATTGGATTCAACCATTCAGTCATAAACAATGCTGTTGTGGTCTGTTGTCTATTGGAGTTGTCTCCCCTGAAATAGAAAAGACGTGACTAATGAAAGCGGGTAACGTTATGCAGCAGTTCAGTCGCCATAGAAAACGGCCTATCGTGAAAGTTACTCTAACGCTCCGTAACAGATTCAGCTTTACAGAACTGACAAGAATTGCCGAATGGCTCCATGTCTCTTCCAATCAGTAAGCATATGGTTATATTTTTTCATTCTTTTTTTTGTGGCTGTTAGAGTTGGGAGAAAAATTTAATCTTTTTAGGGTGCATATACTTTGTCATCCACCCTGAAAATATGTGATGAATAAGTTTCGGTTATATTACAGGTATCAGTTCTTGCCAATGCCACATGCAAACCATCAATCGTAAAAGTGAATTGGAACAGCTAATTTACCAAGCGGGACATCAAAGATCAGGTGTCTATTGAAGCTCCTTGTGGGTCTATTGCTTGGTATTCCTTTGGCACTCTCTTAAAATCCCACATCCCCCGCTGACCCTCATTCCTGTTCCTTTTCCCCATCGTATCCAAACCAGACCCCATTCCTTATACTTATTACACAACGTCAAAACTCGTATTCGGGATACGATTCCCTTTGTCCAACTTGTATCCTCTTCCTCTTTCTCCGACCCTAAAATATAACATCACCTAGGCTACTCACTTTTTTATTTCCCAACGCTGAGATCAGGAAAGTTCAGAAGATGGTCCACAGTTCCCGCGTTTCTCTTGATGACGTCATACTGGTTGCTACCGTACATGGCTATTTTTATGACTCGTGCTGCTAGTGTGATGATATCCTAGAACAAAATATGTAAATAATCAACCAATAACATTCACATATATCAAAGCGATGAAGTTCAAAGAAAAACAGAAAAAGAAAGAAACCATTTTTGAGAGGATAACAGGTTAGGTTTATGAGGATCCTGTCCACAAGCTTGTATTGCACCTTGACTGCAATAGCCACCTTTCTTGTCTGTCGGGGGTCCAATCAAATCGCTGCATTCCGCGATACAAGAAAGGTGGCTATTGCAGACAAGGTATAAGATGAAGTTCACAGCTTAGGTTCAGGAGGATCCTTTCCGGTGTCTATCAGTGGACCCTTGGCAAAATATCTTGGCATCGATATTTCTCGATTATCCAGTACCCTACTGTATTTCAATAGATGAAAACCATTGTTTTTTAACTCCCTTAATTCAATAATATTGCCGTTCACAATAGTACACGACATGCTCGTAGAGACCGCGTTATCATACGTTATAAAAACGTTAAAATGCTATACTTATAAGAGCATGACAAAAATGAGTTAATAAATGGCCAAAATTCTAGGCCAATATCCGTCATCTTCACAATGTCCAGATATAACGAACTGCGTCTTATACTCTCATAGCTTGATATTGTGAAGATGGGTATCAATATATCTTGAGGCTCATTATCTATACTGATCTCTTATGTTCAATAAAAAAAGTATTTATATTTTGTGAGAATTTACACACATCGTTATTGATAATCTAACATTACACTGGTTAAAATTCATAGAATTTATGGAAAAAGTCTCTTCTACTTACTTGGCGTGATTTTTCTTCAATTTGTGTTTGATAAGGTCTTAAAGGGGAACTTTCCGATAATTTTACTAACACCGTCAACCCAACGAACACTAGTAGTAATAAACATTTTGTACACGAATTCATTTCTGAAATAAAATGACAGGGAGTTGTACGTCCTCTGTTGCATCCTGCTAGTCCGTATCTAAACCTTATCTTATTGGACTAACTGAATCCATATAACTAATACACCTTGACCTGTATTTTTGAAACGATCTTAGCTAGAAGTTAGAAGTTAAGACTCAAGGATGTCCTAGCGCTAAGATTGTTTCGAAAGTACCATTTGGCATTCTGTTTTACAACCTGGCATTCCTTTCAAAGTTATCACATCATTTAAGATAGGTTTCTTTTTTTAGCTTTAAATTAAGCAAACTATTTGATTAATTGGTGTTCCTTATGAATTATCATGTATTCTTAATCATATCATTATGTTCTTATTACATATATTAAGAGTTTTATCATTAAATGTATGTACAGTCTGGATAAACAAAAAAAAAATTTTGATTTTTCTTGATCGGTCACTCATTGGAATTCTGCTGGTAATTCTCTTCTAATTCAGCTAATTATGAAATAATTATGGACATGTGAGACAAACTGGTATTTTTCCAAGTTATTAGAACACCTCTACTATCTATTCATATAAGTATTAGCATTTTCATTTTCAAAAATGAAAATAAGGGAATCCATCTCTAATTATGCTTTTTTTATTTATTAAAACTTGTAAACTCCATGTTTGTTGAGAAAATTAACATCGTGAACTCTAAATAAATTTTAGGCACAAACATAAAATTGAAAAGGCTGATCAATGGAGTTTCCACGGGGAAAACTACCGAGGCAAACGAAAATCGAGTAATTAAAAAATGGAAAAAAAGGAAATATGAATTGAAAATAACAAAGTGCATAAATAAAAATGTTGGTCGAATACAGCATCTCTAAAAGTCTGCCTCCAACCGAAAGTTAGTTCGCAAACAGACCAAAAGTGCTGTAATTTCCAAATCAAATCGCTGGCGAGTTTGAAGGACCATTCTGCTTTTCGACTGGACTTTTTTATATATATCCTTAGTATAGTTTCACCTGGCGACAGAGCAACCATTTTAAAACATCAAACTTAGAACATCAAATTTTAGAATTGCCGAGTTAAAAAATACATCACGTGATTTTTGCGGATAGAGTATTTCGAACTACGAACCTGCAACTCTTCACTTTCTGAGGTACGTTTGTGAAATCGCTGCTGATTGGTTATTAACAATTAAATCAGATCCAATCAGAATTCATTTCTCATAAACAAATAAAAACAATCCGCTTGTCGTTTTAACAAAACTAACTGAACTAAATTTAACAGCAATTAGAAATATATAGTTCTAACTTTATGATCTAGACCCGTGCTTTCTAGGGGAATTATATTCTCGTATTAACCTAACGATAATGTCGTAAACGATATTCCGTCTTATTTGATTTTGAAATAGTTACAATTCCTGTCTTTGTGAACTGAAACATATTTCTTGCTTTCATTGACCCTTTTATCATTACGTCCTAATTCACATTACTGAACTTCACAATAATAACAAAAACTTTAAAAATATTTAACACTGGGTGAAAATATATACTTAGTTTATGAAACTGGAGCATGTTTCTATCTATTGCTCTGTGGCCTGGGCCAGTGCTTCCATTGAGAAGCGTCATAATACACCTTAATACTAGCATTACTTACATTAATGGAAAATGAAAAATAAATCCCACGGGCATCTTCGCTAAGTTATAACTTCTACGAAGTTCGTAACACCTTGACCATTGTGAAGATGTTTCATATTATGGACATAAACTGAGTAAAACTCGGGAGGAAAAACTATAGATAGCTACAATTCCTGTTTGTATGAAACTGGATAAAACTCACAATATATTACAAGTTATAATTAACAAGACAATATTAACAAAAACTGAAAAGTTATTAACAACCGGAGAGAATAATATACATTATTATATTTCCTGTTTTTATATGAAGCTGGCACCAATTCCTAATATAATACAAGTTATACTTGACTTGAGAATATTAACAAAATTCTAGTTGCAAATTCCTGCTTAAAGAAAAATGACAACTTACCTAGACCTGAGCTAAGATGACTAAAAGAGAGATGTGAAACGTCTGTCTGATGAAAAGCTTACATTGTGTTATATACATCAAAGACTCCCGCCTACTTGTCATTATCATTCATGTCAGTTTATTCATTATACAAACCATATAAAGGAGTTTCCAGATCTAAATTGAAATGGACTAGTAATCAACTTGTGGGTTTTCCTCGGAAATACAAGTCGTATTGGTGAAGAGTATTTTGATGATCACGGGGCCGTATCTTTCAGTAAACAGATTGTATGACTTGTTTTCAGTACGATCCACTTTTTTCTTTCTTTCAACAGTCATTCTTTCTTTCAACAGTCATTCTTTCTTTCAACAACAGTCATTCTTTCTTTCAACAACAGTCATTCTTTCTTTCAACAGTCATTCTTTCTTTCAACAACAGTCATTCTTTCTCTCAACAACAGTCATTCTTTCTTCCAACAACAGTTATTCTTTCTTTCAACAACAGTCATTCTTTCTTTCAACAACAGTCATTCTTTCTCTCAACAACAGTCATTCTTTCTTTCAACAACAGTCATTCTTTCTTTCAACAACATTCATTCTTTCTTTCAACAACAGTTATTCTTTCTTTCAACAACAGTCATTCTTTCTATCAACAACAGTCATTCTTTCAATAACAACAGTCATTCTTTCTTTCAACAACAGTCATTCTTTCTCTCAACAACAGTTATTCTTTCTTTCAACAACAGTTATTCTTTCTTTCAACAACAGTCATTCTTTCTTTCAACAACAGTCATTCTTTCTATCAACAACAGTCATTCTTTCTTTCAACAACAGTTATTCTTTCTATCAACAACAGTTATTCTTTCTTTCAACAACAGTCATTCTTTCTTTCAACAACATTCATTCTTTCTTCCAACAACAGTCATTCTTTCAACAACAACATTCATTCTTTCTTTCAACAACAGTCATTCTTTCTTTCAACAACAGTCATTCTTTCAATAACAACAGTCATTCTTTCTTTTAACAACAGTCATTCTTTCAATGACAACAGTCATTCTTTCTTCCAACAACAGTCATTCCTTCTATTAACAACAGTCATTCTTTCAACAACAACAGTCCTTCTTTCAACAACAACAGTCATTCTTTCAACAACAACAGTCATTCTTTCTTCCAACAACAGTCATTCTTTCTTTCAACAACAGTCATTCTTTCTTTCAACAACAGTCATTCTTTCTTTCAACAACAGTCATTCTTTCTTTCAACAACAGTCATTCTTTCTTTCAACAACAGTCATTCTTTCTCTCAATAACAGTCATTCTTTCTTTCAACAACAGTCATTCTTTCTTCCAACAACAGTTATTCTTTCTTCCAACAACAGTTATTCTTTCTTTCAACAACAGTTATTCTTTCTTTAATAACAGTCATTATTTCTTTCAACAACAGTCATTCTTTCTTTCAACAACAGTCATTCTTTCTATCAACAACAGTTATTCTTTCTTTCAACAACAGTCATTCTTTCTTCCAACAACAGTTATTCTTTCTTTCAACAACAGTTATTCTTTCTTTCAACAACAGTTATTCTTTCTTTCAACAACAGTCATTCTTTCTTTCAACAACAGTCATTCTTTCTTTCAACAACAGTTATTCTTTCTTTCAACAACAGTCATTCTTTCTTCCAACAACAGTTATTCTTTCTTTCAACAACAGTTATTCTTTTTTTCAACAACAGTCATTCTTTCTTTCAACAACAGTCATTCTTTCTATCAACAAGTTATTCTTTCTTTCAACAACAGTCATTCTTTCTTTCAACAACAGTCATTCCTTCTATTAACAACAGTCATTCTTTCTTCCAACAACAGTCATTCCTTCTATTAACAACAGTCATTCTTTCAACAACAACAGTCCTTCTTTCTTCCAACAACAGTCATTCCTTCTATTAACAACAGTCATTCTTTCAACAACAGTCATTCTTTCTTCCAACAACAGTCATTCCTTCTATTAACAACAGTCATTCTTTCAACAACAGTCCTTCTTTCAACAACAACAGTCCTTCTTTCAACAACAACAGTCATTCTTTCAACAACAACAGTCATTCTTTCTTCCAACAACAGTCATTCCTTCTATCAACAACAGCCATTCTTTCTTTCAACAACAGTCATTCTTTCAACAACAACAGTCATGCTTTCAACAACAACAGTCATTCTTTCTTTCAACAACATTCATTCTTTCTATCAAGTTAATATAAAAATATAGACAGTGGCGGTGGTTTGCATCCCCAATTGTACCCCCACTTTATTTTCAACAAAGTTAAATCTTAAATTTTTCTCCAAAATATGTAACAGAATGCACAAAATCAATTCATTTTCTTGAGAGAACTCTCTAAGACGCTCTATGAGAGGCTTGCGACTATGAGACCACCACGGAGTGGCCAAAATTTGAATTCAACCTCAGAAGTTGTCCCCCATGGAGTCAGTCTGCCCCCACCCCCAGTCTCGTAAGGCTGGCGCCGCATTTGAGTAAAATAAATGCCTAATTGTAGAGAAACGTGTCTCCTAAAGCCTTCAACTAATAAGGCCTAATATCGAGCCATTATAAAACCAAACACCAAAACTAGGCCAAACTGCTTAATTAACAATTAGTACTCTCCGTTTTTAATTAAACCTTTTAAAACAAATTCAGTTTGATCAAGAAGATACTTTCAGGTATAATTTAGGACGTTTTTTGGTAATGAATACTCCTTTTATTCTTCAAAAACGGATATCATTTCTTTACAATGTCTATTCATGTCATGAATGTGATTTTCTTTGAATAGATAGATAGATAAAACGAAACCCGAAATCCAAAACATTTTGGCGATAGATATACCATCAACCAAACCACACCGAAATGCAGTTCTTACTGCGCTTCTACGGAGACGAAAAATTGATTCAGAGCGTATCAAAGTGGGATCGGGGTGAAATCCATCAATGAGGGTGGTCTCTACTGCTTAACTCAACACATCTATCATTACGCGCCTGTACAGTGCCTTTGTAACAGGACCTTCTTTAACGTCATCGGTCCCCCATACATATTTGTGGGCCTGTCTCTGGCAAACAAAACATATCTTTCTATATCATCAAATCTTAAAAGTAACTCCACTTCTCTCATATTATTTATTATTACACTGCCTTACAGGTATAATATAAAGGTATTAAACTGTTTTCATGAGCCCAGCTGGAGCAGAAAAGTTAGAGATCATTTCATTTTTTTTTCATTTTTTCAAGGATGTTTCAATGTTTATAACAATATATCTATGACTTTAGAATGATGAAATAAAACCTTCCCCAGTTAGTTAAATTAACACCCAGAGCAACACAATAACACATTTTAATTAACATATAGAATTTAGGTGATATTGGTCGGATGTTACATTGAGAGGAAGGAGGGTGGGGCATATTTACAGGACGTTGATTGCAGGCTCGTGTGGACATTTTCGTAAGTTTGACTGCCTACCGTGAAAGTTCTTCTTGCGCTCTGCCAAACTGTCAAATATTGCCGAATGGTTTGACTATATTCAAAATCACAAAAAATAAGGGAGTATATAAGTAGTCTCTGACGCCCAGCCTTTATCTGATTATGATCTTTGCAAGGCGTTGCGTAGACAAAGAAGGACTGGGTGATAGAGGCTGGACGAAGGAATTTCCTGACGGTTAATTCACAGTTCGAGCGGCAAAATTATCAGCTAATTAGCATAATTAGTATTATATCTAATAAGGTGAGAAAACGATAGCGAATACAAACAACTTACAGGAGAATTGTCGCCATTTTTTTTATACAAACCCTCGTGGTTGGCTTTCTTACGACATGTTTTAGAATTATTATTTAAGGTTATTGTTTATTATCCTTGTTTCTAAATTTCTATTGTTATTTTCTTGGGTTTCAGAGAATATCTTTCAATAATAAAATTCAATTTATAATGTAAAAAAAACGGTTAAAATAACGATTTTATACCTGAAAAAAAATGACAATGGTCAATGATTGGGATTACCAGTGAAATATATTGTATTAGTGAGGAATTACACTAAAACTATGACAAGAACTTGCAACTGTTTAAAGTGATACTACGTCTTAGAATGAACATAAAATTTAATTCTCAAGAATGGTCAATATGAGTATATATTCATCAGTGAACTTACCTGGTGTCATAAAGTTACAACAGAATCCCTGTAAAATCTAGAAAATTGGAAAATTCATAAAACTAAGTAATTATTGAAAAACGCTTAATCATATATTAAGCGTTGTTCAATAGTTAATTGCGTTTTTATTAGTTTTTTTTAAGATTTATCGGATTATATAAGGATCCTGTTATGTTATTTATGACACCAGGTATATCTTCTGATGAATATATGCTCTTATTGGCCAAGTTTAAAATGTTTAAATTTTATGTTTATTCTAAGACGTAGTATCCCTTTAATAATAACTGGTTACAATATTTACAATACATCGTCGTTGTCCGTCTGTATAGGTGATCTGGTCAATCCAAGACGCCCAACATAACATTCAGTATTTATAATAAAATGGTACAATGACATTAATTGATTAACAATCGACCATGGAAACATACATCAGATTAAAATGTAGATTTAGTTCAACAATCGACAATTAAAACATAAACATAATATATCTGATTCAAACAATATACAGTGACATAGCGAGAACTTCACCCATGGGCCCTGTTTTAGAGGGCACTAGTGATGGTGGAGCTCCACCTGAAAGTTTGTAATGTGGGAAATCGGGGAAGTGAAAGTAGGATATCTTCATGGCCTGAAATCTGGATGTGGGAGTGTTGGATTGTTGCCATGACCCCCAAATTACCACCTAAATACACGTACGCTCCTGACTCTATGATAAGCCTTAAATCGCCATACGATATGAATTAAAGAATATTATATTAGTGATTTATCCTGTGCCAGTGCTTCCGAAAGTCGGTACGTTGACGGCTTTCAGCCCCTAAAACTGATTTTCCGTAAGTTAAATTTGATGTGACTGATTTGACAGTAATAGTTAATGCTGGTAATTATTGAACGTTGAGAAATCAGACTCGACAAGGTTTCCTGTTAGCGAATAATCACTCATTTGTCTTCTCTCATAATTCAACCAAACCTACTCTATATTGATATTCTTATCGGCGAGTGGTTAGTCGAACGTACCGTGTACTGCCCTGAGACAAGGAAGAGGGCATGGTCAATAACCCTGGGAACTATTTCACAAAAATATAATCAAGTTAGAATCACAATTGTAAGAAAAACCGTAACATGATTGGATAACAAGATCTCAGTCAACCAAGGTTAGGTTTTTGTTTTCCAACATTGGGTAATGTCATCTCCGGGGTTACCCTTATTCCAAGGGGGTACTATTATTCCAAGGGTGTACTATTATTACAAGGGTGTACTATTATTACAAGGGTGTACTATTATTACAAGGGTGTACTATTATTACAATGGTTTACTATTATTACAAGGGTGTACTATTATTATAAGGGGGGTACTATTATTACAAGGGTGTACTATTATTACAAGGGAGTACTATTATTACAAGGGTGTACTATCAT
>NW_008708919.1:71345-71717 GCF_000327385.1 Lottia gigantea
TAGCGTTCTACGTCTTGCTTTTAGGTTCCAAATTAGACTAATGAAGATGGGGACCTTTACATTTTTGACAGCATTTTTGAACGTCCATTTTTATAGTTTCAATCACCAAATCCACGAGAGCAGGAAATGCTTACTCTAACACACTATGACATGTAGTTAAATACGTAGACGTACGGTACTAATACGTAGTAAAAAATCACATGGACAATATGACAAGATATGTTAAAAAATTAAATACTAATTCCAATTAATCAATAAAATATGGTCATACATCAAAAAACATTAAAATAAAATATCTCATCTAAGCACCAATCTCGCCCTTCTGTTTCCAGGATTAGTTTTACTTGGGTAAAAATCTTTTTCATCCAATCC
>NW_008708919.1:71767-73290 GCF_000327385.1 Lottia gigantea
TTACAAGGGTGTACTATTATTACAAGGGAGTACTATTATTACAAGGGAGTACTATTATTACAAGGGAGTACTATTATTACAAGGGTGTACTATTATTACAAGAGAGTACTATTATTACAAGGGTGTACTATTATTACAAGGGTGTACTATTATTACAAGGGTGTACTATTATTACAAGGGTGTACTATTATTACAAGCGAGTGCTATTATTACAAGGGTGTACTATTATTACAAGGGTGTACTATTATTACAAGAGAGTACTATTATTACAAGGGAGTACTATTATTACAAGGGTGTACTATTATTACAAGGGTGTACTATTATTACAAGGGAGTACTGTTATTACAAGGGAGTACTATTATTACAAGGGAGTAATATTATTACAAGGGAGTACTATTATTACAAGGGTGTACTATTATTACAAGAGAGTACTATTATTACAAGGGTGTACTATTATTACAAGGGAGTACTATTATTACAAGGGGGTACTATTATTACAAGAGAGTACTATTATTACAAGGGTGTACTATCATTACAAGGGTGTACTATTATTACAAGGGTGTACTATTATTACAAGGGTGTACTATTATTACAAGGGTGTACTATTATTACAAGGGAGTACTATTATTACAAGCGAGTGCTATTATTACAAGGGAGTGCTAGATGCCCTGATAAATGAAAACTATAGATTAAAATATAGAGTATGAGTCTAGCCTAGCTGAATAACCAATCCCATGTGTAGCACTATTCTTCATAGACATTTCCTATAGAGGAACTGGGTGTCGGTCAGATATCCAGTGTTGTCAGGGAAGGCCAAATAAGGGTAATACAAAAATGAAAAAAATTCTGACTAACGAAAAATTCCATTACTGCAACTGAATGCCGTACACGATTGCCTCTCCGAATATATTACTTGCCCTTCCGAACAATCAAGGTTGGCAACAGTCCAGATTTATTAAAATTTTTATTGATTTGTACAATTTACATATTATTATATCATGTCATCATATAGTCACGATAAGATAATTCTATTCACCTTGATCAAATTCAAAACATAAACAGTCTAGTTTATCTTTAGGTAATCCTTTCACGATATTTAGGGGTAGAGATCACATTAAATAACGGACCAGGATTTTATCAAGGCCGTGGCTATTCGCACCGCGACGGTACAAAAATGAGCATTAAACAATATATGGCCATCCCTACCCAACCCTTAACAAAGTCATTTAATATCATTCTTGACAATCAAAATGGCTTCACGCTTTGAAAAAAAACTAGCGCGACTATTGTGTCCGATCTTATCCGTACCGTTGTAAGCAGCCATAGAGAGCATGCATCGTGACGGTACGCAAATAGCCAGTACGCTTAATGATATTAATCATAAAATTGTGTCCCGTTATTTTATATATTTAGGAAGTCTTGTTGGTACGTATCGTGTCCAAGCCACATCCCCATTCGTCATACTTCCTCGGGGCTGTGATACGATGGGTGGTACGCAATATCTGTATATTTTTATTACTACC
>NW_008708919.1:73366-92176 GCF_000327385.1 Lottia gigantea
ACCCACCATAATACTTGATGTTAACCTGTATAGTAGTGGCAGGTGTTACACAAAGGCAGACCATACCTACTCTTTTTTAAACACCCGATGATACTTCACTTTGGAGGAGTCCACTACTATGCAACTTTTACTCTCGATTTTGCCATGCTTTCGACGAGAAACAGAATTGTCTTGCTTGTACAGTTTTTTATTGACAGTGGAGCTCAGATTTTCTGTTAAAAATAATGTTCATTTTTTCTTTCAATAGAAAATCTTCAATAATAAACATCATCCTATTAAGTCTGGCATATATTTTTCTGATCATCAGTTTTAGTTTTTGATTTCTACAACTATCACGTGCGTATTATACAAGGGTGTGCATAATACAAGGGTGTACACGGGTGTGCATAATACAAGGGTGTGCATAATACAAGGGTGCGTATTATACAAGGGTGTGCACAATACAAGGGTGCGTATTATACAAGGATGCGCAGTATACATGGGTGCGTATAATACAAGGGTGCGCAGTATACAAGGGTGTGCATAATACAAGGGTGCGTATTATACAAGGGTGTGCATTATACAAGGGTGCGCATTATACAAGGGTGCGCATTATACAAGGGTGCGCATAATACAAGGGTGCGTATTATACAAGGGTGCGCAGTATACAAGGGTGCGTATAATACAAGGGTGCGCATATTACAAGGGAGCGTATTATACAAGGGTGCGTATTATACAAGGGTGTGTATTATACAAGGGTGCGTATTATACAAGAAATTATACGGTATAAGGTTCAAATTAATAAAATTACCTTCAACTGAGGTGTAAATTCTTCCATAGAATCTATCAAACCTCCAGGATGATGTTCTCCTAATGGAAAGGGATAATCACTGCCTAAAATAACTCTATTCTGAAATAACAACAGACAGAAGGTAAGCTCCTCCCACTTTAGATGGTGTGTATATATATGATGGATGGATAACAACTTCAAGGGAGATAATTTGGTAAAATATTTACAACTTTCAGATATAGGTCGATATTTTAAATTATACTTTAAGGGGTGTAATTTGGTATAAATCTACATTTTTCAATTAAAAGGTCAATATTTCAAAACACATATCAAGGGAGGCAATCTGGTAAAAAAAATTTAACTGTCAGATATATAGGTCAAAGAAGATCAGAACACACATGAAGATAAGTTGATAAAAAAATTCATCCAATCTTTTGAAAATGATTTTACAAGTATTCAATGATTCTGTCTACTAGCTGATCCTTGACCAAACCTCTTGGCATTGATCATTGACTTTATGGGTAAAAAAAAACTTGTCTTTATTGCACACATAATGGGGTTGTCCTCCTTGCAGAGATTTTCAGTAATATTGGTTTGTCTTTGAACATACCTTTCCTATCACATCCACCAATAAATCCAGGGCTTTTTTATCATGAACTAAAGAATCAGTGTAAATACGCCCTAGATAATCTCGTGGATTAACGCTATTCTGTACAGCACATAAATCTGGCCGCACATTAAAACCGTGTTCTATTCTCCCCACGGTGAACGGGAAGGCCCCACCTGAAAGATTGACATGATTATAAACATTAAACACCAACAAATTAACTGAAAGAGAGGCTGCAGAAAACACCATAAGGATCCCATCAACCAGCTTGTCCATGGATAAACCTTTTGACATTAATTTTACATGCATAACAACATAACAGCTGGGAGTACTGGAATAATGAGGAGAGATGGTTTATTCAGTATCCGTCTAGTATCAGTTTGGGCAACCGGAAAAATGACGAATGACAACTTATTCAAGAACAATCACTATTTACTGGACGTCACAAGAAAACTAATACCATGATTCAAACCCTAATGGCCGAACACAGTTTATACATTACCTCCATGAGCAAAACACACTTTTAGCTTGGGAAATCTTTCTAAAACTCCACCAAATATCATAGAACATACAGCAGTGGTAGTTTCTGCTGGCATTCCTGAAATTATCAGGATTATTAATTAATTAATTCTATCAATATAGGTTACTTGTAGACAACAAAATAAATATATCATGGTATTAATACACTTCTTTAATAACCAAGTACATAACGTTTCAACTCAATTTACACGTGTTGTCATCAGATTCACCACCCCCCCCCCCCCTTCCCCACTCTTATCATATCAGTGTTGTAGCTGGTGATACTAGCAGGGCACGACACTCTCAGCTGATCACAATTTGCAACACCTTATGATGGTTGGCTGGTATATGACAAGGTGATATATACCGGTACTTCAAGTTAACTGATATATAAAACACCTATGTAGCAATTAGAGCATATGCTGTACTGATGGACCGTGTCATCCTTTAACTAACTTTGCTATACTATTTTCTTTGTGGGTTAGACTGCTTGAAATTATTGTGGAAAGTCTACGTATTTAATTTATATTTTTATATTTACCCATCTTGTGGATAATATTACCAGAAATAAGAAAATTGACAGTAATACAGTACCTACTAACCATGGTAACCAATATTTCTTCATCCGACCAGATTGTTCCATATCCCAGGGATGTACGAAGATACTACAGTTCGTTTCTTCAGCTGCCTGATGGGTAATAAGACAACAATATAATCACTATACATTATAAAATATTGTCACAGGTAAAAAACCTTAGGCGCAATTTTCCGTACTTTTATAAAATATTTCGTTTTAACGAAATAAGTATAACGTCAAATATTTCGTTTTAACGAAATAAGTATAACGTCATATATTTCGTTTAAACGAAATATTTCATAAAAATATGGAAAATTGCGTAATATAATATTAAAACAGAAGCTGAAATATAGTTTCACAGTGTTCTATTCACAATTTTAAAAGTAACAATATGTTTTGGAATTTATTACACCAAATCAGGAGCAAAAAGCATCTCAAAGGGACAGATGCGCCATTTTGGGGGGAAGATTTGAGTCTTGAATATATGTAAATAGTCTCCTTCAAAAATATCTCAAACTATTATTTTGAAATTTAATACTGAAATCAAAATACTGGTTCAGTTTCACAAACACAAAGAACAAAAACAGATTTTGAATAATACATCAATTTGATTGGGTAATAAAACTAAATTTGAAATCAATTTTAGTGATAGACCAATCAAATGACATTAAAATATCATCTGAAGTTAAGATCATTATTTATACTTAACAGCAAAAACTGGGTATAATTCTGGAGCATCAAGATTCCAGGTGTTTATATGAGATCCAATCTGTACTCCAGGAAATCCTACAAATTATAACTTTCAGTTAAAACAGGGGTCTTATTCTCCAAACCTTAACTAAGATAAAATCCAATACAGTAATTTGAAATGATAATAGTTTAAAACCGATTTCAGTGTTTGACCAGTCAGATAACCTTTTTCGAGAACACAGTCCCACATAAAATATTCTAGGAGTTCAAGGTTCAAAAGCATTGGCATTTTAAAAGGATTTAAAAGCAGTTTTCAATATTTTCAATATTTGGCTAATTGGGACATCAATTTTAACATATATGGAACGGAAACTAACATTTTGAGGATGATATTCAAATTCACATAAAATATTGAGAGTAAAATTCAGTGATGAAACAGAGGTCAAACAAACACTCTTTATTATTATTTTGATATTCTCATAGATAGTATCAGTAACATTCAATAATAAAACAAAACACTCCTACCTAATTCTGTTCTACAGCGTCTCAGTTCCTGTACAGCTAACTCTGGAGCCTGCATGGGTAACGTTCCCAGCCCTACAAATCTGTCAGGGTGTGTCTTCACTGTCTTGGCCAGATCATTATTTAGTAATTGAGAAAGGTCTGCTGTGTCTTGAGGTTTTGCCTTAAAAAATTTTTAAAAAATACCTTTGAGGGTACAGGATGAAAGGGTCTCAAAAACAGTTGACGATTGAAGGAACCAGAAATATTTCTAACTTTGAGGGCGCAATAGATAGACACTTTCATTTTTAATATAGCCACTTTAGAGTCCTAAGTCGGCCCTCTTGAACGTTTGTCAAATTAATCTTTTGACCTAACCTGATAAACACCGCGTCACAAAATGGCAGCGCTGTAGACGGTAGAAATTTGATTGTTTAAAGCAGAAGTCATAGAGTTAGGTCAAAAGGTTAATTTGACGAACGTTCAGAAGGGCTGTCGTTAGACCTGGCCACATATTCACGAATCGATCTTAGCGCTAGGATGTCCTAATATCCTGCTTATTCCCAGTCAGTAAATGGTGTCACAATGTAAAAACCTAAGGGTAAAATTGCCCCAGGATTAGATAAAGGTATATAAACTGGACAGAAGTCAGAAGTTATAAGTAACACTCTTACCCAATAGTTGAACATGACTGGCACAGTCGATAATACCTGTACATCCACTCCTATATTAAATATAAAACACAAATTGAGAATACTGTAATAATGAAATGAAAGGGAGTTTTACATCCTACTTTTCTGCAATTGTTATGGGCAAAGGACAACAGCAATAGCCTAGTTTTTTTGATTCTTTAATGTCCACAGCCTGTAGGACACAGGGCCTTGGTTTATTGCCCCTTGCAGCAAATAAACTCTTTTCCCGTATCATTCAATTAGACCGTCATAACTGACAGGGGAAACTTTCAGAAGTGAAATATACTCATATTCTCTGAATCTACTCCAGCTGACAACTTTCAAAATAGCTATCAGAGACTGAGATAGAGGCAGATGTTGGGACTGAGGACAACCTGGTACTCATATCTGCCTTGCACTGACCTGTTTCATTCATTTCCTTCATTCTTGTCTCAGGACACCAACAATTGGCATCAATTTCACGGAAAAACACCTCATCTTTCATCATTTTAGCTTTTCCTTGACAATGGTGATCCAGACGAATAAATCCTCCATATCCATATCTCTACATTCATATAATACAGTTATTATATCATCTTGATTAAAATATAGTCTATATCTCTACATTCATATAATACAGTTATTATATCATCTTGATTATAATATAGTCTATATCTCTATATTCATATAATACAGTTATTATATCATCTTGATTATAATATAGTCTATATCTCTACATTCATATAATACAGTTATTATATCATCTTGATTAGAATATAGTCTATATCTCTATATTCATATAATACAGTTATTATATCATATTGATTAGAATATAGTCTATATCTCTATATTCATATAATACAGTTATTATATCATCTTGATTAGAATATAGTCTATATCTCTATATTCATATAATACAGTTATTATATCATCTTGATTAGAATATAGTCTATATCTCTACATTTATATAATACAGTTATTATATCATCTTGATTATAATATAGTCTATATCTCTATATTCATATAATACAGTTATTATATCATCTTGATTATAATATAGTCTATATCTCTACATTCATATAATACAGTTATTATATCATCTTGATTAGAATATAGTCTATAACTCTATATTCATATAATACAGTTATTATATCATCTTGATTAGAATATAGTCTATATCTCTACATTCATATAATACAGTTATAATATCATCTTGATTATAATATAGTCTATATCTCTATATTCATATAATACAGTTATTATATCATCTTGATTAGAATATAGTCTATATCTCTACATTCATATAATACAGTTATTATATCATCTTGATTAGAATATAGTCTATATCTCTATATTCATATAATACAGTTATTATATCATCTTGATTATAATATAGTCTATATCTCTACATTCATATAATACAGTTATTATATCATCTTGATTAAAATATAGTCTATATCTCTACATTCATATAATACAGTTATTATATCATCTTGATTAGAATATAGTCTATATCTCTACATTCATATAATACGGTTATTATATCATCTTGATTATAATATAGTCTATATCTCTACATTCATATAATACAGTTATTATATCATCTTGATTAGAATATAGTCTATATCTCTATATTCATATAATACAGTTATTATATCATCTTGATTAGAATATAGTCTATATCTCTATATTCATATAATACAGTTATTATATCATCTTGATTGTAAGGGGAGATAATATATATTATCATGTTATTGTGGTTTGGTGATATAATGGTTACGAATTCTCTTGCGAGAACTACATTATTTCCAGTTAACTCTTTCTGGAATAGTAGGAACCACAGGCATCGGACGAAGAATTGGAATGTCCCCGATATACATAAAATGGCTAGAAAACCTCTTTACAATCTCTTTAACAAAGTTGATTTCATCAATATACCAGTTTTACAGTGCCCAATAGACAGTTGTGATTTGGAATCAGAGGACCTGGATGCATGGTTTCAGCTGCCCTCTTCAGATTCATGACAGAACAGTCAATCCGTTGTCGCTCAACAAGCAACACGTTAGACCCTATCATACATGATGTCTGCACTTAAGTAGGGTATGCTTACTCTTCTAGCGGAAGTCGACCTTTGAACTTATTATTTTTACCCTACCTTCTCTCCTTTTTAGAAGGAAAGATGAATAGCTCTCTTAAATTTTCAAGTATTTTGTTTCCAGTTATTTGTATTTTACACTTTACATTTGTATATAATATGTTTCTGTTATTTATATATTTATTTGAATCAACTGTCTTTGAATAAAATCAGACCATTTGTAGTCACTCATTGTTAATTGTTCTAAAGATAAAAAACCTGGGACAAACAAAACTGTAATAAAATAGTGAAAAACTTGAGCACATTTTAAGCTAACGAATATAAAAATGGCATATTTATTTTTGGTAAAAATTCGTACAATATTGGTGAAAACAGAGCTAAACTAGTTCTCGGTGAGTTTCTTGATGCCCTGCCCTACCCTGCACCCCACCCCTGGACCCTGTTAAGATTTGCTGGACTAACTTTACAAAAAATATATGGTTCATATGCCCCTCCTGAAGCTTATTAGGCCAATTAATTCATTAAAAAAAAAACAATTTGGCCATATGATTGAAATCAGTTTCACATTGAAGAGATAAACAATAGGTTAAGTTAGGTTAGATGAAGGTAAAGAGATAGACTGATTGTTATGTAGACCTACTTATTGTACAAGATAAGAAAAATCTGACAAAAAATGATGTCCATAGTAAGTCTTTTAATGGAGAATTTCGTATGTCATCCACTTTCTAAAAAGATCTCTGGGCATTATCTCTGTTGTTTGATATCTAATGCACCTACCTGCTTTAAATCTGGCCATTTTTCAGGCAGGATGTGGGTATGCAAGTCAATCTTCATGGTTATCTTTGATTACCCGAGAATTCCCTTGACAGCCTGCTACTTTCCCTTGCATTTTAACCTATTGACCTATAACCTCTGATCTTAACTGACCCCCATTTCAACCAATCATCATTCACCTTGATTTGATCTTGATTTTCAAGACGCTTCATATATTTCGCTAGAATTTTGACACATTAACAAATTTTGTTCGTCTTTGAGAGATTTGATTAGACTTTTATCACTTTCATGTGATTTTATTTAAAAGGGTTGATTAAATTAACTAAAATGGGCATCAATGAAGTACCGGTATTACGTCAATGGTTTTGATGCATTAATTCAATTTGAAACAATGAAACCAAAATTGATCCATGACTGACAGAAAATGAAAGAAAGTCTATCCTTTTGTAAAGATTCTATTGTAACTGCACAAAAACACCGAAAAATGACGTAAAAGTAATTATCTATCTGCTAATTAATAGGTAATTAGATTCATTAAGATTGTAGACTCGATTAACAGGGGAGATGTAAACAAAGTCTCTATTAACAGGTCACTCGATATTGATTGGCTGAGATATTTGTCATTAACCAATGAAATGAGAGAATACCTGCTCAGATTTTGACGGTGTCTCAACAGGTATGACAATTTCTGTTTATTTCATGTTTGACGACAAAAAACTTCATTTTTTGGCAAGTTTCGGTTTTGATCTTTGGGTTGTGTATAGAAATATGAATGATCTTTAAACTTGAGGCAAAAGTCCTTCTGAAAGTGCCCCCGATCGTGTTCTTGAATGAATTTTTCTCTGACATTTGACATTGTTTATCTGTCGATCTAGTAAGATTATATTGATTAAGGTAGAGAAATCAAGGTCTAGATAATAATGAACAGGTTGTCGAAGGATTGGGTATTGACTTAAACTAGATTATAACTGACAGGTCGATTAATAGGGTCTTGGATATTTGGCACAGTGTTGTGAATACTTCAAGTATTCCAGTCTTTGTTCTAATAAGGGGTCTAAATGTAATTTTTCAAACACAGGCTACATTTATTATCATAATTATTCATTTGTTTGTGTCCAATTCTACTATTTAGATCAGTACATGTATATTAAGAAATATTGAAACATAAAGTGTCATATTATGTTTACTCAGAGTTTCACGCTGTGCAATCATTCAACCCAAATTCTTCAACCTGTTTCTCAACTGAATAACACCTGGTTTTCCTCTATCAGTGATGCAGTTAACAGGGGCTGACATGGAAAAAGTGTCTAGTCTAGGACAATAAACCGAGGCCCTGTGTGCTACAGACTGTGCATGTTATAAGATTCCTTGACAGTTGGAAATCAGAAAAGAACAGGCTAATGCCGCTGTCCTGACAAGATTTCCCTCATTGTACCCTGCATGGCGTTGTCTGTCTTCATTAGCCCACAAGGTGCAGAACAGTAGGACATTTCATTTTACCTACTGAATTATGTAACTCTAGGCCAACAATCTAGAAAAAATTTAATTACCTAGTGAACACTTTTCAGAATGTCTCTTGAATTTGGTTGGAGAACTTGTCTACAGAAGTTAACAACTCAGCAACAAGTGGTTTCATATACAAGAACTACTTTCATTCAGTGCCGGAGCCAGGTTGACGTCCTAGGGGGGGGGCGAAACATCTGAGGTTGCCCAAATTTCTAACCTAGTTATGAGATTTTTGCCCGAAAAACATGCTTTCGGGCTGCCCCCTCTGACCCCTCTTTTGGCCCCGCCTCTGCTTTCATTATAAAAGAGGACAAAACAAAATTGAATAAGAACACGTTTACACAATATCAGGGATCGCCGACAATATTTTAAAATATTTTCTACAATCCTGGTGTAAATGTAATTATAAATATGTATAGGGTGATGTCACCTCACTTGTTTTAATACCCTTTTATCTTTTGTTATGTTTTATTCTCTTGCTGGAAGCGAAAGTTAACTTGTCATCTACCTACCTACCATTCTCTTGCATTACATCTGTGACGATACGTGTATATTGTGTTGAAACGTATGTGCCTAACCTTATAAGTGTGTTATATTCCATAATATTGTCTTGTGTTTTGTTATATTTGCTCCTTGCTTCTATGTGTCGTTCAAATCTGATGTCATGGGCAGCGAAAGTTCTTCAGGCAACATGAAATCAATTAAAGCCCTGCAACTAGTACGCTGGTGCTCAATACTTTAATTCTAGAGCTGGAAATATTTCTGATGATGTAGTTTATAGTTAGAATTGAAGTTATTTATTGAAGATTACTGATTGGACATAATAATAATAATCGTGCATTTATATAGCACCTATTTTCTAGAAAGTTCTACTCAATGGCGCTGGGTTGCTGTGTCATATCTGGTATTCACAAGTGAATAAGTGTGTCTTAAGGCGAGTTTTGAATATGTCCACTGACTTTACATCTTTATCATGTTTTTGTAGGTTGTTCCATAGCACAGGTGCTGCAACCAGAGTAAACGCGCAAAGTTTTAGGCACAACAAAATCTTTACTAGTTGTTGAATGTGTAGACAGATTATATAAAGTAAAGTAATAAATCTGTTAGTCTGTATTATGAGATAATGTAATTTTTTCGAAAAATTTGATTTTTTTCATTTTAGAACTACTGAACACAATGTAAATTAATAAAGCTGTCAGCCTCTACTATCAGTCCGTCCAGCTGTACAACATGCCTCTCTCTGATCAACGGAGACACAAAACTACCGAAGGAAACAGTAAACGATTAAAAAGAACAGATTCAGAGAAGTAAGTTGTTTTACATGGACCTGACATGGCAAGAGAACCGTTTAAATCAAACCAAGTGTTTTGTTGCCTTGCAAGGTTTTTAGATTATAAAATTATGACAACTTTCTTTAAAAGGATTGTAAAGAGGTTTTCTATTTCGAGGACACTGATAGCATCAATTTGCACCATTCTAATTTTCAGTTAGAAGTCTCAGATTCCAGAAATTCTAGACAATTTTGAATAAGTTGTCTCTAATCTCAAAATATGCTTGTATCACATAAGGCCTTTGTTATTAGTGATGTCATCAAACACACAGTTTTACTGGAACCACACAGACATCTTATTGAAATTTGGAATGGCACAAATTGATGCTATCAGTATCCCTGATACACATAAAAAATTTCGAAAAATCTTAGTACAATCCATTTTATTCATTGTTACACTGTGAAAACGAGTAGAAAATTTGAAAATCTTTTCTTTTGTGTCCAAAATTTCAAGAATTATGGCATTTGAAATTTCCAAAGATATAGAAGACGTATGAAAGAAGAACCCCCCCACCCCTTCCTTCATTCAGTCATTTAGATAAAAGTTTTTGAAATGTAAAAAAGCTCTTGACCTGATGATATGTAATCTATAAAGGGGGTTTGTTATCATGGTTTTTGTGATAACCTGTTCTGATTGAGATGATCAACCTTACATCCCCTACTAGACAGTTTATCACTTGACAAACCTTAATATATCATATTGAAATTAGTATCAATATGGTCTGTCTGAGAGGCATGCCCAGTTGATAAAACTTTATCAGTAATTGGGGTGGGGGGGGGGGGAGTGGGAGTGTGAGTCAGTAGACTTTGAAACTGGCTTTTCTCAACTATTAAATTAATAATGATTGGGCAAACAACTTCTAGTAACCAGCTGTTCCTGAATGATTCAAATTAATTGCTGGATTTAGCCATCCTAGCTTGCCCACGACTCGCCGAACAAACATAGTTCTTGTCAGTTTCTTCTTTACATGACGTCATTTGTTTGTTTATGTTGAAAAATTGGTGGTTGTGTGAAAGATGAATAAGTCGTGGGATAATCCAGGAAGATTAATAACAAGAGGTTTGGGCAAAGACCAGCTGATAGAAAGGCATCGTATCATGAATACAGGTTTTGACATGGTCTTATTAACCCGTATTAAACTAAACCCACTACACTTGGTTTTGGGGCGTGGAAATGAGACTGGTGGCATTTAAATCTGACCAATCAGATCAGTAGAACCGAACAGCCCTGAGGAATTATGACGAATGGGGTGTGGTTTGGACACACGACGGTAGAAAGGATTCTTAACTGTGAACCTAAGTTGGTATCCTTGTAAAATATAGTTGTTTGTTTATTTCTTTCTGTAAAAGAATGATGATCCTTGAGGAGAATTAAAAATGTTTTCTCTCATTTTCAAGGGAATTAAAGGAGCTACACCATTTATTAGAGGTACTGAATTCACCAGCTTCAACCCAACAGGTAAATTTTTAAGTGATTGATTCCCTTTTAAGAATTTCTCTTATCCTGAGGCCTTACCCTCCAAAACTTAATTTAAGATGATTTTAGTATTCTAGTCATCTGATTGGTCAATCACTAAAATTTAAATTTAGTTTAAATGCGAGAATAGACAATGTCCGGTGCTATGTACGGTGCAGAATAATCGATACAAACGAAAATAGAAGAAGTGAACTCACAAGGTATGGGTCAGGACATGGTGCAGACACAATTCGTTTCTTCTATTTTTTACTGTATTGACAATTCCACACTGTACACCACACCAGACACCACACCAGACACCATACACCAAACCAGACACCGTACACCAAACCAGACAACGTACATCAAACCAGACACCGTACATCAAACCAGACATCGCACACCAAACCATACACCGTACATCAAACCAGACACCAGACACCGTACCAGACCCCGTACACCACACCAGACACCGTACATCGCACCAGACACCGTACATCACACCAGACACCAAACCAGACACTGTACACCACACCAGACACCGTACACCACACCAGACACCGTACACCAGACACCGTACACCAAACCAGACACTGTATTCCACACCTGACACCGTACATCACACCTGACACCGTACACCAAACCAGACACTGTACACCAAACCAGACACTGTACATCACACCAGACACCGTACACCAAACCAGACACTGTACATCACACCAGACACCTTACATCACACCAGACACCGTACATCACACCAGACACCATACATCACACCAGACACTGTACATCCACCAATCAGATTACTGTATTGTTTGGATTTTACCTAAGTTCAGTTTTTGTGAATAAGACCCTAGGAGGTTTAAATGTTCTATATATTTGACTGGCCCCAGGAGGTTGAAATACTCTACATATTTGACTGGTCCCAGGAGGTATAAATGCTCTACATATTTGACTGGTCCCAAGTGGTATCAGGACAATACATCAACAGATTGCAGTGTGGTCATCTGAATCGAAGAAAAATACATTATAAATATAAATCAAAATTGTTAGATTCAATCCATATATTTCTATGTAATTCTATCATTCCTGTATTCTCAAGTTAAAAATAGTGCTGGTGGTATTTTTCTACTACCTCATTTCTCTTTGTGAATGTGCATTGTCAACACCTACCATTTCAAAGTTTGATCTTAACCTTTGAACACTGAATGTAAATCAAATTTAACGTCATATACCCTGAACTCCACGAAATATAACCTAAAGAGTGTGTGACATCACTAAGTAACTGCTGGTTTACAGACTATATATTAAGTAAGGGCGTGGCTGGTAATAGGTTAACCCTCTGGAATTTAGGACTCATCCAAGTTTAAAGAATTCAAAAATGATATTTGGCCAACCACGTGCTCCAGACTAAAATTTAAGGATTGATTCACCAACACACTCAACAAACTTTTACTTATCTTTATTACAGCTCCAAACAGTTGATCATGATGATAGCCAGCAAGGTCAAAGGTCAAATACCAGACCAAGGTCATGGTCAAACCCAGAGAAATCGCAAGCCGTGGCCCTTCATAAGTTTAGGTAGGTCTATGTTACATGTGGAATCTTCTTCTTTATTGCCCATTAACATGTTTTAATTTTTGCCATCTGGCTTAGAATTAATATTTGGCCACTACTGGTTCGAGGCACATAGCTAACCCAGGGTTTCAGGGAGGGTCGAATTGTTTTTTGTAACACAAGATGTAAACTTGTAACTTCTTGCCAATGATCTTCTTTATTTATCAAATAATTCATTCAGTGGCGCAGCCAGGATTTCATTGACAGGAGGGCCATTGACATACCTTTGTAGATTTTAGAGGACACTACCTATCGTGGGGAAGTCAGAGTGGCCTCCCACTGGAAAATTTTCTAGTGTGGGAAGCCGGAGAATACATGATTTTGGAAGTTAAAGTAGAATGAATTTTTCAGTTTTTATGGTCTGTAGGGGGAGGGGGGATCCTGGCCAAAAAAAAACCAGACTGAATATGTCACCGAATTCATTGTTTCCAGAGTGATTGTTTTCAGACCTGTTGAGCTATAATGTGTTTAGTTATTTGAATGATCTGATATATTGTAAACATCAGATGTAAACTTGTTATTTCAGTCTAAGATACCAGAATGTCCGAAATTTCAACCAGAGCAAACATTTCAAATTATTTGAAGATATATTTTCATTGCTCGTGACAACTAGACTAAGTCAGAGGTAGGTACAAATATTTCCAAGTTATATGAAAAATGTTTGTTTTAGTATAGTATACTTCTCCTTAGTTTTATTGTACACAACGTTTCTACAATTTACATTGTCATCATCAGTATATATGGTATACTACTCCTGAGTTTTATTGTACACAACGTTTCTACAATTTACATTGTCATCATCAGTTTATATAGTATACTTCTCCTGAGTTTTATTGTACACAACGTTTCTACAATTTACATTGTCATCATCAGTTTATATGATATACTACTCCTGAGTTTTATTGTACACAATGTTTCTACAATTTACATTATCATCATCAGTTTATATGGTATACTACTGCTGAGTTTTATAGTACACAATGTTTCAACAATTTACATTCATCATCAGTTTATATGGTATACTACTCCTTAGTTTTATTGTACACAATGTTTCTACAATTTACATTGTCATCATCAGTTTATATAGTATACTACTCCTGAGTTTTATTGTATACAATGTTTCAACAATTTACATTGTCATCATCAGTTTATATGGTATTGTACTCCTAGGTTTTATTGTACACAATGTTTCTACAATTTACATTGTCATCATCAGTTTATATGGTATACTACTCCTAGGTTTTATTGTACACAACATTTCTACAATTTACATTGTCATCATCATTTTATATGGTATTTTACTCCTAGGTTTTATTGTACACAACGTTTCTACAATTTACATTGTCATCATTATTTTATATCGTATTTTACTCCTAGGTTTTATTGAATACAACGTTTCTACAATTTACATTGTCATCATTATTTTATATCATATTTTACTCCTAGGTTTTATTGAATACAACGTTTCTACAATTTACATTGTCATCATTATTTTATATCGTATTTTACTCCTAGGTTTTATTGAATACAATGTTTCAACAACTTGTTATGTTATTGTCTGTGTTTATAACAAATCTAATACAGAAAATTTTAATAAAAACTCCATTGTATTGTAGTAAATGGTTGAACTCGTCATCAGATGAAACTGTTGTTAGACTGTTGGTTTGTTTACGTATTTTAATGAGAGATTGTTATTTTCAAACATTATTTTTTAAACTGGGTGGAGTTCAAAGTCTATCAGAGGTAAGATCAAGTTCAGGTTTTATTCCTGGAGGGACTGGAAACCCCTAAACCCATCCATCTAACTGCAGAATATATCTTTTTGCTTCAATTTCATTGCAATTTAGTAAGTATCATTTATGTTTAGGTTTCATTCTTGTAGCAAAAGGCAAAAGTACTGGATACAATTAACTTATAACTCCCTCGCTTGCTGAGTTCTACACACATACATGTGTAATCTAGCTATGTTGTCGGGTTTCTACCACTTTTGCATGTTGTCCACTGCTCTACCGACAGGATACTCAATTCTACCGCTTTTTTGTTTTTTTCCTGACCAAATTATCAAAGGACCTACCATTTTCAATGTCCAAAGTCTGTACCATGTAGACAGCATGTTTTAGATTCATAGAATCAACGGAAGGCACAATAAGACAATATGGAACAAGGTTCAGAACGCGTTCGACCTGTGCTGAAAAACAGATTAAAGAAGGGTCAATTTTGAATAAATAATAGGCCTACCAACTTTCTGAACTGCAAAGTGGAATCCGAAATCCAAAACAATATTTTGGTGAAACATTGGTAGCAGCTAATTATAAGTGAAGAATGTGACATGCACAGTACCGTTTTGTTTGGAATCGAACACCACCTTTGTCTTATTCCTCCATCGTAATAATCATCAGTTATCTCCCTTTAAAATAGGCACACTTCTATCTACACCTATTGTCTGAGCAAAGTAAAAAGTTTTTTGAATTTTTTTTATTATTTTTATGAGTATTGGAATACCAGACTCAAAATAGTACTGTAAGTCTAAGAATGACTTTGCATTGATAAAAATATAAACATAAGCACACATTATGTCTTCAAAATTTGTTTTAACAGAGGAAAATTTTTCAGGGTTGAAATTCCTAGGAGACAAATGTGTTTCTTTTCAATGTGAACTTACAAAAAATTATATTTTTATCAACACAAAAACTTTCTAAGACTAACAATACTATTTTGAGGCTGATATTCCAATTCTCTTAAAAATTATGGATGAAATTCAAAAAAAATATTTACTTTTCTCAGACGATAAATCTGTATTTTAATATTTAAGAATGTATTAAATGGATTCTGTATAATATCTGATTGTTGATTGTATGACGAAATGCTATTAAAATTGATAATCTAATTTGAAAAAAGGCAAAAAACCTCACACTGGAAGGTTCATATCTACAATAAAGGCCTTTTGTTGTCAATGTATGGATGCACATATGACCTTTTAATAAGAATATTTGTAATATTGCGGGTTTAAAATGAGTATACAAATGCACATTAAAAGCATCTAACCAAAGATTTTTTGGTCATAACTACAACTTATGACCTTATAGTTCTATGACATCGATATCTAAATCTAAATCAGAATATACTGCCATATTATACACAAAAAATTAGATAGTTTCTGTTTAATTGATTGTCCATCTTTTCAACTGTTAACCCTTGTACTGTATATTTCCGAATAAAATACCCAGTTTTTTACCCCAAAATGGCCCCTTACAGAAGGGGTGCGTACTATACACAGTGAATTAAATTTTGAGTTTTTTTCCCTTCGAAAATACCGTGAATCGATGTTGAGGATCCGCCATTTTGTCTTCTTTCATTGCCATGTTGTTATGTTTATACAATCTAA
Source organism: Lottia gigantea (assembly GCF_000327385.1). Classification (NCBI taxonomy): domain Eukaryota; kingdom Metazoa; phylum Mollusca; class Gastropoda; family Lottiidae; genus Lottia; species Lottia gigantea. Next base: position 89,864 of record NW_008708919.1, read on the forward strand.
TAACTCATTAGACTGCAACCTCAAATTTTCGTCAACAAGGGGTGCACATTATATACGGGTTAATGGATTTTTCCAGATTTTGATGGGGTAAGGAAGGGGTGAGTATTATACACGCTTGAGCATTATATTCGGATATATATGGTATTCTTCATGTTTATCAAATTTAGTCCAGAAAAAAATGAAACAACACTTTACATCTATCAGTGAATTGATATAAAAAATTCTTATTAAATTTTCTAACTTACTCAGCTTCAAAAATAAAAATAAAAAAATGAAAAATTAATTTTTTAGTATCGAGTAGTTTAAATTGATTTAGTATTATAAATGTTTTTTTAAAAATTAAAAACAGGAATGGTGTCAAGAATACGTCATTCCTTAAAAAAAAAAAAGTTTAGTTCCTAATAAAACTTAATCCATCAATCCATGAGGACTTTGACTTTAGAGTACTGAGTAGATTTAATCATAGATCTGTAAAAAAACCTGTTACACAGCATCTTCTATGATAGATTCAGGAATAAAACCTTGAGTTAATTTATTTCACTCCATCATAAGGTGTTTCAAAGCATAGTGTCAACGCCCTTTGAAATCTCCCAATCTTTGGAGACTGGGGGTAAAAATAGGGGGGAGACTAACATCATGGGGGGACAACTGTCAAGGTTGAGAAGGTTCACCTTAAAGTACGATAAAAGTAGAATTGATTTGGTGCATTCTGACACATATTTTGGGGACAAAAACATACAAAACATTTTTGAAGTTGTTAGAAATGAAGTAGGGATACAAACCATTTTTCTCTGCACCCCCCCTGGTGCCACCACAGCTCAGCTTGATCACTTGCATCATTGTTGGAACCATAATCAAGAATTGATTTGGTGCGTTCTGACACATATTTGGGGACAAAAACATATAAAACATTTCCAGCCCATCTGTTGATTGGCTCACACTACCCAATGATATACAAAAAAATGTGATAAAACCATTTTTCCCTGCACCCCCCCTGGTGCCACCACAGTTCAGCTTGATCATTTGTATCATCGTTAGAACCATATTCCAATATGATAGTCTGTTGATTGGCTCACACTACCCAATGATATACAAAAAGATGTGATTAATTTCAGTATTTTGAAGAGATAACGGAGGTGTATTTAACAGAGAATGTAGGTCAATATATGATTGATGTACTGAAAGAGATTACTAGTAAGTTTTTAAATTACGTTTTAGTACCGGAAAAAATACTATATAATACTGATTTATTGACTAATCTGACGTACGAAGATGAATCAGTTTGTGTTGTTTTTGTGAAATTTGTGACTCACGGTCGTCGTTTGAGTGAAATCTATATATCAAATGGATTCAATGATGACCAACTGAAATGGAGGGTGGTAAAATGGGGTGTATCTTCTGTTTTATACGCATGTATCTATCTTTGGTCAGTGATTATTGGTGGCACCCATGTCCCTCTATATCTATCTACACCAATCAATTTCAGTATTTGACCAATCAGAACACTAAAATCATCTTTTGTTAGACTTTCAAGAAACCATGACTACAAAAAACAAACTTTTAAGTTCTCTTAACTTGGTGAAAGTCTGGAATTGATTTTAAACCAGTCAGATCATACTATTTCCTATGATGATAGTATTTCCTATGATAGTATTTCCTATGATACTATTTCCTATGATAGTATTTCCTATGATAGTATTTCCTATGATAGTATTTCCTATGATATTATTTCCTATGATAGTATTTCCTATGATAGTATTTCCTATGATAGTATTCCTATGATACTATTTCCTATGATATAGTATTTCCTATGATAGTATTTCCTATGATAGTATTTCCTATGATACTATTTCCTATGATGATAGTATTTCCTATGATAGTATTTCCTATGATAGTATTTCCTATGATAGTATTTCCTATGATACTATTTCCTATGATACTATTTCCATGATGATAGTATTTCCTATGATAGTATTTCCTATGATGATAGTATTTCCTATGATAGTATTTCCTATGATAGTATTTCCTATGATACTATTTCCTATGATGATAGTATTTCCTATGATAGTATTTCCTATGATACTATTTCCTATGATACTATTTCCTATGATGATAGTATTTCCTATGACAGTATTTCCTATGATAGTATTTCCTATGATAGTATTTCCTATGATAGTATTTCCTATGATACTATTTCCTATGATGATAGTATTTCCTATGATAGTATTTCCTATGATAGTATTTCCTATGATAGTATTTCCTATGATAGTATTTCCTATGATACTATTTCCTATGATAGTATTCCTATGATAG
>NW_008708920.1:0-1955 GCF_000327385.1 Lottia gigantea
TCAATTTTACAATTTTTTTGAATAAATTTCAAGACTACGTCATGGTAAGATGCAATTTCTCATTCTTTCTGTTCGTTTTGGCGGTGTTTTGAAAAAATGGTCTGGAAAAGAAAGTCAGGAATGCGCATTGAATGTATCTGCGAAGTGCTGATGTGTTATTTTTAGAACTGAACTAGCCTGAGTCTGGTTCCGGTCAGTGTATTGACCGAGTTGCTTAGATTTACATCCTAAATCTGAATTATTTACATCCTAAATCTGAATTCAGACAGAAAAAGGACCCATAAAGGCATGATATATTATATTATATTTAACTCATTTCTTAAATAACAAAGCATATAACTTTCAACACTACTTTCATCTGATTGTTTCTGATAGTGATGTAGTGATCATGATGCAGTTGAATGGGCTAATATAAGCCTTAGCCAGTTTGAAGTTTCATATTGCACAAACATGTAATTCAAAGAGTTTATTATAGATAAAACAGAGTTATGCAAATGATGCAAAATGGATAACTTAGGAAAAATGTTGTTGTTAACAATATCAAACATCGGTCATAAATTCCTAATGCACATATCTCTTCTTCCTGCGTGTTCATGTGGTCATATCTTTGAAGACTCTGAGCATTATCTTTTGTATTGTAACAACCACTCCACTGTTCGAAATCAAACAATCAACCTCCTACCCCCAACTTACAGATCATCGTCCGTATTACTATACGGCAACCCTGATATATCCCAGGATATGAATAAGTTTATATTCAATACTGTTCATTCATACATCAGTCTGTCAAAGAGATTTGACGATTGAACTGATATATATACTCTCACACACAGGAACAACAGACAATATCTTAGTCCGAAATACCTGCCCCTGTTACGGCCTCTGGGGACTTCAGTTGGAAACTGCCAGTGGACAAACGCCAGGTGGAGCTGTCAGAGACTGTGATAGGAAAGGCTATTTCGGGCTTACATTATTATGAATTAATGATTATATTGAAAATACCAGTGGACCCCACGATTATTCATTCATTTATTTACTTGTTTATTATTATTATTTTTATTACAATATTGCTTATACCACTTGGCGGATTAATATAAGCTACTTAGCTTGTTTCTGTATCGTTTGTAAATTATATCATGTCATTGCAAATGCTTTCATTGTAATAAATATTGTATAAATCAACAGTGAAATATTATATTATTGTATAACACAACTGAATGTAAAAGAGAGAACATTCAAAAATGACTTCAGGATTAAGGATGACTGTATGCGTACATTTTCATTTTGCTGTTTCTAAATATAGTACCAAAAATAGCTTTAATTACACAATATTTACATTGACAATTGTGTGAAATTACTTCTATATTGTAGATATAATAACCAATGTAAACAATATCTTTCATAAAAGATTATTTATTCAGGACATACCTAATCTACAAGTCAATACTATCATCTTCTGATTCATTTCATTGTTACCCTTTAAATAGTATGAATGAATATTACTTTCAGGTTACTTACTTACTTACTTGGGAAGGGGCAAATTCTGTACGGTTATTTGATATATTGGATCTTAAATGTATATTATGCAATAACTGCACTAGCATTCATCAATAATTTTAAAGGATTTGGTTGATATGCGGATGAAGATGATCGATTCGTTTTTTTTTCTACACGTTACTACACCACTTGTTCCTTCATCTGACAAAATTATGAAAGATTAACCACACCAATAATTCTTATATTGTAAAGTGTAACTGTATTCAATTGAATTAAAAAAGCGAATTGAATTTGAAATATGTTACAGCCCTTAACAACAAATCTTCCACATACATCCAAAAAATGATTGATTTCTCAAACCCTACAAGAACCTTAAGGTCTTCAAGTAAGTGCTTATTAAACATACCATCTGTTGATTTCGAAATCACCAAATAACCGAATAGAAACGAAACCTTGTG
>NW_008708920.1:7498-9391 GCF_000327385.1 Lottia gigantea
TATGTATGTGTATAATCCAATTATAAATTATATAGAAATATTGAATTTTGTTTTGCGCATACGCATTGTCTAATTTCTTATTTCTTATACGGATTTCATCAAAATTGGTCAAACAAACATTCTCTTATTCTTAGTCAATATACTTTAAACTCCAGGCACTTTTGGATATTTGTATTTAGAGATGCAGAAAAGTATATACATCAATGTAATTGCAATAGACCATCTTCGTATGTACCTGAATGTCGTAACCCGCCCTGCATTTGTACTGTTATTAGAACAGTTCTAGTTTTTATATTTACTCTGTTGTCATAGTGAATTCTTCAGGTCTCTTGACATTATAGTGATCATCATTCACCTACGGAAAGGCGATCATAACTTTCAAACTTGACTCTCATATAACTGAGTGTGTGAGCTATGTTCAGAAATCATGACCACTTTTATTATTTACAACCATAAACAACTAATTGGTAATCACTATGGTGTAAGGACACATTTATGTTGAAATGTCTTATTATAATAATTTGTTGTTGGTTGAAATGTGGTATTTTATATTGAGAAATAGAAAATTATGGCCAGTAAAAAGATGATCTGATCTTTTAGAAACGGAAGGGTGGAAATCAGTCTCTGTAAAAGTGTCACTTTGTCACCTGTGTCACTTACAAAACATCACTCAGTAATCTCCAGTCTCTTTAATAAGACAAGTTTTGGTGTCATATTTTATCATCGGTGGTGCTCGAGTAGAGAGATCTGTTACGTCTGCTCCAATTCTGACCTCAATAAAACGGTACAGAAGTGGAATATGTATCTTGAAAAATTTTCCCATCTATACCTTTCTCCGTCAATTTGAATGTTGAGTTCCAACTTATTTTATTGAATGTCCGGTTGATTCAGCGAATCTAGAGTGTGCAGGACTGACTACCTCATGAAACTAAAGGGAAGTAACTAAGGTTTTATTTAAGTTAATTTTTATTTTGTTTTCCAGTGCTGCTGAGTATGAATTAGATCAGTTGAAGAAAACAATGAAAAATAAAGAAACAAATTCTTCAGATTTACAGTTTCAGGTATTTTAATGTTGTATTTTCAATGTTATTTTATTTAGAGAGATTGTAAAAAGGTTTTCTAAATATTCTATGTGTATCAGGGAGAATGGTAACATCAATTTGCTATAGTAATAGCATTACAAATTTCAATCAGACGTCTGTGATTCCTGCATTTCCACTAAAACAAAGTGTTTGTTGACATCACTAATTGAAAAATATGTTTTATCATATAAGCCCCTTCGCTATAGTGACGCCATCAAACATTTTTAGAAGATTTGAAAACCTCCTAACAATCCAAATAAAAAATAGAGATTCCCAAATTTTGATTTTGACTCTTATCCATACCTTAGCCAGTGCCTTCTGTTACCTGTTCAACCACCCTAATCTAATCCCTTATTTTGTTGACAACTCTTTTGATTGGCAGTATTCTCTAACATAACATCTAATTACATCGCTGAATTAACAAACTTCTGTGATGCATCAAAAGTACCTTATGATGTCAAGGTATAAGACACAGCTTGTTATAGCTTGACATTGTGAAGATGTTGTGAATTGACAGTGCGACTCTTCTGGCAAGATTTACCTAATTGCACACTGCATGCCATTGCCTGTATATATTAGTGCTGGCAGGATATATCGGTGAATTGTTGTATCGCGATACGACATGCCACTATATGCGTATCGTATCCTGACCCGTGTATCGTGAGCCTTGTATCGCGATACGTATCGTATCAGAGCATGATTTAAGATACCCAGCTGTACTATCTTCCTGGCTTGTTTTTTATTTAAAGTCTCTGTTTTCCAGTTGAAAGAAAAGATGGTGAAGTACGGGAATGGAAGACAAAGTTACCGA
>NW_008708921.1:0-3277 GCF_000327385.1 Lottia gigantea
ATCGATACAGTCAACCGAAACGCAATACCAATGATCGAAATTTTCAGCCCATAGTTTCGAATCGATTCGATAATGGGACTCGACAATAGGTGAAATACGAGTTTTGGAACGTCAGAGGGTGGAATTCAGACATTTTATCAAGTAATCATATACTACGTACAGCATGTGCCAAGTTTTTAGATCTCATCTTACACTAGTTACAGGCCAGAATGTGATAAAACTTAGCGGAACCTTCATAAAAATGCAAAGGTTGGGTCAGGTGGTGTTGGACTATTATACAAAACGCCTACAGAAACAGAGTTTGAGGATTCGAAGGAATTCTTTGGGTGAAATTAAAACAGAAGTTTGGTGACTTTCAATTTTTAGTGTGCGTAGCTTATTTGACCCCTGAAAACTCATCTAGACAAATAGATGTTGATGAGTTTTTTGATACCTTACTATCTCAAGTTTATATTTATCAAGATGTTGGCCCTTTTTTCATTTGTGGGAATTTTAATGCGAGATGTGGAAGTAATGATGATTTTATTGCTGGAGTTGATTCTTTACCTAATAGGGATGTTGTAGATTTCAAATCAAACAAATATGGAGATATATTGTGTGATTTTATGATTAATGTAAACTGCTGTATGCTAAATGGGAGAAACAATGTTAATAACGAGTTTACCTATATATCTAATATCGGACGTTCTGTTGTGGACTATACAATTATGCCATATAAAAATCTGTCTTAATTTTCAAATTTTTATGTGTTGAAATCTTTTGAGTTGATTCAACAATCAAGATGTGAAAGTTACCAGTAAGAATGACACGAACAATAATAATACCAATGTTTAAAAGACTAAATATAATTTAAAAGATGTTTGCGAAACACAACGAAGACTAAATTCGCTGAACTAAAAAGCTCTTGATGATCGGTACTCTGGATTCGTTACAATAAATACGAGGTGAAATGAACTTGAAACTGTGCCCTAAAACAATTCTATTGACAGCTAATGATAACAAATGGCGAGGAAGACAGAAACCATGGTGGAATGATCACCTAGCAGAATGCCGAACGAACTTTGTGCTGCTGAAAAACTATGGAATCGCACTTCTAATTTGTGGATAGATTATAAAACGAAACGAAAAACATTCGATAGAGAAGTGCAAAAGTATAAAAGAAAGTTTTGGAAGTCATAACAATCAGAAATATAGGAAATGACACTTACAAATTCCTCCGATTTTTGGAGAGGTATGGGAAAAACTGGTGTAGGGACAAAATGTTTTAATATACCTATGGAAATAGTAAAATCGAACGGCGAGGTCAGTCAGGATCTCAATGATGTGCTACAGAAATGGAAAGATGATTTCAGTGGGTTGTTAAACCTATGTAATAAACAGTTATCAGGTGATAAAGCCAGTTTATGTGAATGACTTACCATCACAAGACGACAATATATCATGTGAATTATTGAACTCGGACATAACTCTCGCTGCAGTAGTGCGCTAAATAGGGCGAAAATGGGCAAAGCTGCAGGTTACGACGAGATACCACTTGAAGTGTTAAAGAACTCCTCTGTCGCCAGTGTGTTGTTAAATTTATTTAACGTCTGTTTTAAAAACAGTTTAGTACCTAATATTTGGAAGCTTGGGATTATAAATCCAATCCCAAAACCCTCATCAAAGGAACCACGCGAGCCACTTGGATATAGAGGTATTACACTCGCAGTATCAACATATAAGTTGTATTGTTCTATTCTGAACGAACGTTTAACAAAATATGTAAATGAAATTAACTATGTTCATGATAACCAAAATGGTTTCCGCAAGGCTCGGAACACCTTTGATCACATCTTATCCCTGACCACTATAGTAGAAATTAGAAAGAAAACGAAATTGCCTATATATGGAGCATTTATAGATTTAAGCAAGCCAACGACAGAGCTTCGAGAACTATCCTCTTCTCTAAATGGCAATCATTTGGAATTAATGGTCGTATCCTTAGTGCCGTAAAATCAATATATAACATGGTAAAAAGCATGAACGGTGTCACTACGAATTGGTTTGAGATTAGATGTGGTCTTAAACAGGGCTGAATATTATCTCCCCTTCTATTTAATATGGACTCACTCCACTAAAACATTTTATGCAAATGATTGTATAGGAATGTAGTCCAGGCTATTTTTAGAAATCTTCTTTCTCTCTCCCTTTTGGGGTTTTTGCCTGCCTATTTTTGGGTAAAATTTGGTCTAGATTTGGAATTTGATGTCTGAAATTGCATTATCTTTCAGATTTGGTGAGATGATGAGAGACTTAAAGGCGGAAGGCTAATTCTAAAAATAGTCGTTTTGTGAAGTGCCAAACTCTAGCGGATGAGTATACTTTCAATTTTAGTAGCTCAAAATTTTCATGGTCATCATATAATGAATTTTTTAGGAGACATTGAGAATTGGTCAGGCTTTCATTCGACATATTGGAAAGCTTTCAACGAGATTTCTGGAAAAAGTTATAGAAGGTTGAATTTCGTGTTTTAACATGGGAAGAGATGGCAAATGAATTAGTGGAGTGAGTCCATATGTACATTAATGATATAGTCTTTGAATGGCATTTAGCAATTGTGAGTACGATATATAGACACAGCTTTATGTGTCTTATCTCTTGTGTGTTCTTAATAATAAGCATTAATGTATATATAGTTTGCCCATCACTTCTTCTCATTACGTGCCTGAGGACGATGGGGGAAACACGTCGAAACGTTGCATAAAACTTTAACCAGTGATTGTTGTTACATAAAGCTGTGTCTATATACATTAATGATATTGAAAAACTTTGTATTTTGTTATACGCAGATGATTTAGTCTTATAAGCAGAAAACGAAAATGATCTGCAACTACTTTTTGATGCTCTCAGTAAATGGTCTGACAATAATGATATGTTAATTAATATATATAAATCAAAAATCATTCACTTCCACATCGCTTCTATGTTAAAACCGTGTCATTTATTCTCATGTGGTAATGCCGATTTAGTTACATATATCTTGGTATGTTGCTGACATAATTTTACCATACAGTACTTTTACTATTCTGTATGACAGCCTAGTATATCCAGTGATAAAGAATTTAATTGTATAGGAGCAGTTCAGCTTTTTACTGCTTATATGTTAATTTATGTTTTAGTCGTATATTGATTTTAATTACTGTGATATTGTGATATTTGAACCGTCTCTCATAATTCTTTTATAGAATGGCTATTGCGCAATTTGTTTTGAATAATTATGTTTTATGTATTATGTTTA
>NW_008708922.1:0-3837 GCF_000327385.1 Lottia gigantea
GATCTTAATTAAAACCGTACGTGAACAGATGTGAATGGATCACGTTTTACGTTTACAAACGATTAATCACCATAAGAGACTGCGAAATACGAAAAAAATCACTGTATCAGTGAATGATTAAATGCTCATATCAAGGTTTATCCATGCAAAATATGGCTAGGGAGAATTCTTTCAAAAAAGCATTAGAAAAATATAATGTGTAATAACATCCATTGGTGTATAATAAAAAACAAACAATGATATGATACATTTAAATAATAAAATGGATGTTCTTTAAATAAATGAAGAAACAAATGTCAAGACATAACAGAATATACACATCATATTATCACAAGAAAACAAACAAAATAAAGTGGTATCAAAGAACATATTTTAATAATAAACCAGAAAAAGAAAATATATCATGTAATTAACATTATAATTTGAAAAAAGAAAGATCAATTAACATACAAAACACAACATTTTAACAATATTTTACACAATATTGATAATTCATATCCTAGACTGATTCCCCAATATCACTCCCTTCTATATCCGACCCCTCATCACTATTAAATATTTCTGTAGGGTACTGACAGTATTAACACATCCTGTGCATCCACATAAGTCTGCACAGGAAACATCTGATAATTTACACGAACATCTTTTCGTATCACATTTACCAGAGCAATTGCAATGAACATATTTCAATATAGTGTCTGGTGCTGGATCTAATGTCATCCCATCGATCGAAATTTGGTCATTTGCAATGCTCCAGCCAAGGTCCTTTGGTGATGGGCTCGATATATATTGCTGCAGTGAGCGTTTATGACCTGGAGTAGTTTCCTCACTAAAATCGATATTGTCCCAAACCAGCACGGCATTCAATTTCTCAGAAAAACACTGGCCCTTTATTCAATTGCATTTGGGCTAAAGATGTATCATACCGCACAATAGTCTTATGTGACGAACTGTGTCCAAATCCTTTCAGAAGGTCGATAACCTTTTTTGAACCAGTTATGTGACGCAACGTTAAACCGAGTGACAAGGATTTCACTGTATGCTTGCGACCTTTCGACCGAAGCACAACAATATCCTGAAGAATAGACAGCAGTTTAATATGGGTAACTTCATCAACCTTTCCAAATTAAAATCACAAGGCAAAGAAGGCCAACTACCTCATACCCTTTACATAAATACAATTCCGCTTTTAACTCTAAGGCTGCAGTGTACAGTGAATGTAGCGTATTGTCATCAAACTGTTTATGAACATGTGTTTCACTTGAGTCTGTGGTTTCTGTGTCAGTACCAGTTGAATTGTTGGTTTTGTCAGAGTATCACTATTATTAAGTAAACAATACCTTTAAACCAATAGTCAATAGATACTCTGGTATATCCTATGTTACTATAAATAGTTTATGACTCTTTCTAATAATACGTAATCAATGTATTCCTACTCAATCAAGTAGTTCGGTTCCAACATGGCTTATCAATAAAACTAACTAGACATTCTTCTTCATTATATGATTCCTGAACCCGTACCGAAGAGTACAACAGGTTTCACTTGAAAACTGTATCTTTTCAACATGTCTAACATCTTCCACGAATACTAGCTCACTTTTGTAGCGTTTAGCAGGTAAATGAAAGACCAATTGTGGATACTTTAACTGAAGCCTCTTCTTTAACTTTTGAGACCTAGAATAATAAAATATTTTGTATTATACAAGGGAGATAATTTACATATTTGTTACTTCAAGTGGTTTTCTGATGCAAAATTACAAAACAAATGACATTAATATGAATACTAATGATTCTAATGCAGCAAACAATGTGTACAACTAAATGTACAGAATTGTTTTCTTTCACGATCGATGCAAATATGGCAGACCAAGGACAGTTGACTAAAATGAACTATATCTTTAAGGACAGGTCTGAATTGCAATTTGAGCAAATGTTTCAAACTACTTGCTTGAGTTTGAGACAGTTAGCATTAATACAAAATCAATAAGCAAATTACAATATCGAAAAATACTAGTAGCAATGTGTAGCTAGAATATGGCTCACTAAATATAAGATAGGCCTATTATGTTTTCATTAGGGAAGCCCAACAAAATCTAAATAGCTGAGTCAGAGGCTTTGTGTCGACTAATAACTTGTGATCGATGAATTAAGCCTTGTGTACAAAACGATAGGCCCCTACAACAGAAACAATCGGTAAAATTCGATGAAGACCCAATTGACACTTCGTGTTCGGCCAACTCTTGTCTTTCTCCGTCTAGTTTATCCACTTCTGCGCACAATTTACAACAGTTTTCCAACTATTATCCGAGATCTTCATTTCTTTTCCTGAATCCTTAAGCACTGTGGGAATTACATATTTCATCTTGCTGGTAGGTAGGTAGATGACAAGTTAACGTTCGCTTCCAGCGGATGCTGATATCGCAAACTAGGTAGTTGTTGGTAGTCGTAGTAGTTGGATTGGATCAAATTGGATGATTCGGTGTTGTTGGTTTGGTTGTTGATTCTTCGTTAGATCTGGTCGGGTCGAATGACATGGCGGTGAAACTCGGCCCTGGATGGTGTGGCGTGAGTTACTCGGTCTCCTTCATTCTTCCAAACTCGTTCTGATCATGGTATTTCTTGTTGATTGGTAGTCGAATGGTAGTCGTTGGTTTGGTTTGGTTTGGTTAGATTATCTGTTATCTGTTGGAAAACTCGAAGACCTGAAAAAAAAAAAAAAAAAAAAAAGAAAAAAAAAAGAAAAAAAAAGAAAGTGAGAAAAAGAGGGAGGAAAGAACAGCCTATCTAGACAGATTTGGTTATAAAATGGAAGACTAGTTCCATTATCGTATACCAGTGGTCCGTGGGTGGGGCCAAAACATTCTGTACGGTTAGTGGTATGCCGTTGGTTTCCAGGTACTCTAATAGTGGCTTACGAGCGGGTTTCAGTTCAGTGCACTGAATGAGGACATGCGACCTTGTGGCAACGTGGCCGCAGCGACATTTAATGGCGTTGAACTGATGGTCTCGTAGTACGTTGTTGGTCCGGAGTCTGGTTGCCACTTTGCAGATGGCTACACATGGATGGTTTGGTTTGGTTTGGTTTGGTATCTTCGGATCAATCTGGTATCTTGTGGTGTCGAGGTTCCGTAACATGTCAGACCATTTCTGGTTGATCCTAGAAGAGACGATACTGCAGAACTCCGAATAGGAGTATTCTACAGGCTCGATATCCTCCAGACTCAGACTTTCTTTGGCACATCGGTCTGCTTGATCATTGCCAGGAATGGAGACGTGCGATGGAACCCATACTAATTCAATCTTTTGGTTGTTGTTGGTTTGGTAGTTGTGGATCATTCTTCTTATTTCGGAAATATAGATTGGAGGCTGCTTAGCGAGTCGGATAGAATCGCGGCATGCTCCGTGTGATTGACGGACAGCCATGCTACCGCGTCCCTGATGGCAAAAAGTTCTGCTGTGAACACTGAACAGTGCGGGGGGATCCTTTTACTGATGCGGATGCCTTTTGCTGGGATGCACAAACCGTAACCTGTTGCGGTACTACTCTTGGAACCATCGGTGTAGATCTTCAAATGGTCGGCGTACACGGAATCAATGAGATCAAGAGCATGAGCTCTTGCTCCCACTGGGTCCTCGTGCTTGTTGGTACTCTGGATCAGCTGGGTGTTGACTGTCGGGTTGGTAACCTTCCAAAACGGAGTAGCCGATAGGCGGCGTTCAAGGATCGTTACTTGATCGAGCTGATGCTCTCTCGATAGATCAATGACCGCTTGCCCGTAAGAAATACTCCGATTCTTCTGGTTATTTCCGACACGAGTAAATCTTCTGATGCTGGAA
>NW_008708923.1:0-789 GCF_000327385.1 Lottia gigantea
TTTTCCTGCTCGGTAGACCGTCAGCACTAGGAAAAAAATGCAAGTTTTCTATTGGCCAAATAGAGCGAAATGGCCAAGACCTAACTTTGCCAAATGGAGTTATTTTGCTCAAGTGTTGGGTCTTTTCCTGCTCGGTAGACCGTCAGCACTTGGAAAAACACACCAAAGCAAATGAAAAACGATTACAGCAAAAATGCAAGTTTTCTATAGGGCACATAGAGCGAAAATGCCAAGACCTAACTTTGCCAAATGGAGTTATTTTGCCCAAGTGTTGGGTCTTTTCCTGCTCGGTAGACCGTCAGCACTTGGAAAAACACACCAAAGCAAGGGAAAAACGATTACAGCAAAAATGCAAGTTTCCCATAAGGCCACATAGAGCGAAATTGCCAAGACCTAACTTTGCCAAATGCGATTAGTTTGCCCAAGTGTTGGGTCTTTTCCTGCTCGGTAGACCGTCAGCACTTGGAAAAACACACCAAAGCAAATGAAAAACGATTACAGCAAAAATGCAAGTTTTCTATTGGCCACATAGAGCGAAATTGCCAAGACCTAACTTTGCCAAATGGAGTTATATATCCCAAGTGTTGGGTCTTTTCCTGCTCGGTAGACCGTCAGCACTTGGAAAAACACACCAAAGCAAATGAAAAACGATTACAGCAAAAATGCAAGTTTTCTATAGGCCACATAGAGCGAAATTGCCAAGACCTAACTTTGCCAAATGCGGTTAGTTTGCCCAAGTGTTGGGTCTTTTCCTGCTCGGTAGACCGTCAGCACTTGGAAAAACACACC
>NW_008708923.1:7601-8763 GCF_000327385.1 Lottia gigantea
ATCCAGGGTTGGGTCTTTTCCTGCTCGGTAGACCGTCAGCACTGTGGAAAAACACACCAAAGCAAAGTAAACACGATTACAGCAAAAATGCAAGTTTTCTATAGGCCACATAGAGCGAAATTGCCAAGACCTAACTTTGCCAAATGGAGTTATTTTACCCAAGTGTTGAGTCTTTTCCTGCTCGGTAGACCGTCAGCTCTTGGAAAAACACACCAAAGCAAAGGAAAAACGATTACAGCCAAAATGCAAGTTTTCTATTGGCCACATAGAGCGAAATTGCCAAGACCTAACTTTGCCAAATGGAGTTATTTTACCCAAGTGTTGGGTCTTTTCCTGCTCGGTAGACCATCAGCACTTGGAAAAACACACCAAAGCAAGGGAAAAACGATTACAGCAAAAATGCAAGTTTCCTATAGGCCACATAGCGAGAAAATGTCAAGACCTATCTATGCCAAATGGAGTTATTTTGCCTAAGTATTGGGCCTTTTCCTGCTCAGTAGACCGTCAGCACTTGAAAAAACATACCAAAGAAAGGGAAAAACGAATACAGCAAAAATGCAAGTTTCCTATAGGCCACAAAGAGCGAAATTGCCAAGACCTAACTTTGCCAAATGCGGTTAGTTTGTCCAAAGGTTGGGTCTTTTCCTGCTCGGTAGACCGTCAGCACTTGGAAAAACACACCAAAGCAAAGTAAAAACGATTACAGCAAAAATGCAACTTTTCTATAGTCCTCATAGAGCGAAATTGCCAAGACCTCACTTTGCCAAATGCGGTTAGCTTGCCCAAGTGTTGGGTCTTTTCCTGCTCGGTAGACCGTCAGCACTTGGAAAAAAACACCAAACCAAATGAAAAACGATTACAGACAAATTGCAAGTTTTCTATTGGCCACATAGAGCGAAATTGACAAGACCTAACTTTGCCAAATGAAGTTATTTTGCCCAAGTGTTGGGCCTTTTCCTGCTCGGTACACCGTTAACACTAGGAAAAACACACCAAAGCAAAGGAAAAACGATTACAGCCAAAATGCAAGTTTTCTATTGGCCACATAGAGCGAAATTGCCAAGACCTAACTTTGCCAAATGGAGTTATTTTACCCAAGTGTTGGGTCTTTTCCTGCTCGGTAGACCGTCAGCACTTGGAAAAACACACCAAAGCAAAGGAA
>NW_008708923.1:9503-11182 GCF_000327385.1 Lottia gigantea
AAAATAAAGAGGCTATGTTTGTCCCCATGGGTTGAATGTTAGACAGGACCATGTCACCTTGGGGTATTGGACCTAATTCTGACCTATGTAAAATAAAGAGGCTATGTTTGTCACCATGGGTTGAATGTTAGACAGGATCACGTCACCTTGGTGTATTGTACATAATTCTGACCCATGTAATAAAGGGTCTATGTTTGTAGACAGGACCATGTCACCTTGGTGTATTGGTTTATTATCATTATTGTAAAAACTGTATAAATGTCGTTATTTTGTTTATTTTTAGCCATAGAGTGTATTTACGAGAGGGACATTGGGTCATTAAGCCATCAATTCATCTCATGCCATCTAATATCCTTTGGCTTCTTGGGTTTTCTGTCAGCCCCTATATGGACCTCTGGCCTCAAGGGACTTTGGACCTTCGGACCCCGGCCCGGAAAATCGAATTGTCGGACAATAAGTCTAACTTTGCCTTCAGAAATTCATTTGAAATAGATTATTTATGACTATAAAAAGGGCACCCTAAGCAACAACAGTTAAGACTTTTGGATTTGAGACAGAGGTAAGCCTACACTGTCTTATTTTGATAGAATTTCTACTACCGTTCAATCTGTTCCACACCCATTATCAGTCAAATTATATTTCTTCTGTTTTAGAAAAGTCGAAAAGAAGATTGATGCTATTCTACAGTTTCTAGCTATATTTAGTTTTAGTTTATTTATTGAATTATTTATATTACAAGCTAATTGTTATATATTATATCAGTTCATTGTAGTTTGTATTTAATATTTATTACTTGAAGAGTTTCTTCCCTTTAACTACTATTGACATTTATGTGGAATATTTTATGTAGGAATATGATGAGAATATAGTTTCGGTGTGCAGAAAAAGGCCATGTGGGAATAAATAAACCGGATGTAATTCAAATTATGCTTGTTTTTCTACTAATGCCTGGCATAGTCCCTTCTTACGATACGATAATAATAACTTTACAAACTTTGTACCACAAAGAACTACATTTACCACCCACAATGTAATCCTGCTGAACTATAAAAATAGAACTCTCCTAGATAGGCTCCAAAAACCAGATTGGTGGAAATATATTAAGACTTTAGTTTAACCATGCATACAATTCTACTGTCAATGAGACTATCGGTTAAAGTCCCTACTACCTTACAGTGGCCTTTCTAGGAAGCGAGGGCCGAGCAGGGGCCACACAATTTTACAGAGGGGTGGGGAGTGGGGGACAGGAAGTATACTCGGAAGTATACTATATTCTGGTGAGTATTATACTCTGAAGTATACTATATTCTGGTGTACATTATACTCTGATGTATACTATATTATGGTGAGTATTATACTCTGATGTATACTATATTATGGTGAGTATTATACTCTGATGTATACTATATTCTGGTGTGCATTATACTCGGAAGTATACTATATTATGGTGCGTATTATACTCTGATGTATACTATATTATGGTGCGTATTATACTCTGATGTATACTATATTCTGGTGAGTATTATACTCTGAAGTATACTATATTATGGTGCGTATTATACTCTGATGTATACTATATTATGGTGCGTATTATACTCTGATGTATACTATATGCTGGTGTGTATTATACTCTGATGTATACTATATTATGGTGAGTATTATACTCTGAAGTATACTAT
>NW_008708923.1:17331-19512 GCF_000327385.1 Lottia gigantea
TCCTATAGGCCACATAGATCAAAAATGCCTAGACATAACTTTACCAAATGGAGTTATTTTACCCAAATGTTGGGTCTTTTCCTGCTCGGTAGACCGTCAGCACTTGGAAAAACACACCAAAGCAAAGGAAAAACGATTACATCAAAAATGCAAGTTTTTTCTATGCCACATAGAACGAAAATGCCAAGACCTTACTTTGCCAAATGGAGTTATTTTGACCAAGTCTTTGGTCTTTTCCTGCTCAGTAGACCGTCAGCACTTGGAAAAACACACCAAAGCAAAGGAAAAATGATTACAGCAAAAATATATGTTTCCTATAGGCCACATAGAGCGAAATTGCCAAGACCTAACTTTGCCAAATGGTGTTATTTTGCCCAAGTGTTGGGTCTTTTCCTGCTCGGTAGACCACCAGCAGTTGGAAAAACACACCAAAGCAAGGGAAAAACGATTACAGCAAAAATGCAAGTTTTTCTAGGCCACATAGAGCGAAAATGCCAAGACCTAACTTTGCCAAATGGAGTTATTTTGCCCAAGTGTTGGGTCTTTTCCTGCTCGGTAGACCGTCAGCACTTGAAAAAACACACCAAAGCAAAGGAAAAACGATTACAGCAAAAATGCAAGTTTTTCTAGGCCACATATAACGAAAATGCCAAGATCTAACTTTGCCAAATGGAGTTATTTTACCCAAGTGTTGGGTCTTTTCCTGCTCGGTAGACCGTCAGTACTTGGAAAAACACACCAAAGGATAGGAAAAACGATTACAGCAAAAATGCAAGTTTTTCTAGGCCACATATAACGAAAATGCCAAGATCTAACTTTGCCAAATGGAGTTATTTTATCCAAGTGTTGGTCCTTTTCCTGCTCGGTAGACCGTCAGCACATGGAAAAACCCACCAAAGGAAAGGAAAAACGATTACAGCAAAAATGCAAGTTTCCTATAGGCCACATAGAGCGAAAATGCCAAGACCTAACTTTGCCAAATGGAGTTATTTTATCCAAGTGTTGGTCCTTTTCCTGCTCGGTAGACCGTCAGCACATGGAAAAACCCACCAAAGTAAAGGAAAAACGATTACAGCAAAAATGCAAGTTTCCTATAGGCCACATAGAGCGAAAATGCCAAGACCTAACTTTACCAAATGGAGTTATTGTGCCTAAGTGTTGGGTCTTTTCCTGCTCGGTAGACCGTCATCACTTGAAAAAACCCACCAATGTAAAGGAAAAACGATTACAGCAAAAATGCAAGTTTCCTATAGGCCACATAGAGCGAAAATGCTAAGACCTAACTTTGCCAAATGGAGTTATTTTGCCCAAGTGTTGGGTCTTTTCCTGCTAGGTAGACCGTCAGCACTTGAAAAAACACACCAAAGCAAAGGAAAAACGATTACATCAAAAATGCAAGTTTTTTCTATGCCACATAGAACGAAAATGCCAAGACCTTACTTTGCCAAATGGAGTTATTTTGACCAAGTCTTTGGTCTTTTCCTGCTCAGTAGACCGTCAGCACTTGGAAAAACACACCAAAGCAAAGGAAAAATGATTACAGCAAAAATATATGTTTCCTATAGGCCACATAGAGCGAAATTGCCAAGACCTAACTTTGCCAAATGGTGTTATTTTGCCCAAGTGTTGGGTCTTTTCCTGCTCGGTAGACCACCAGCAGTTGGAAAAACACACCAAAGCAAGGGAAAAACGATTACAGCAAAAATGCAAGTTTTTCTAGGCCACATAGAGCGAAAATGCCAAGACCTAACTTTGCCAAATGGAATTATTTTGCCCAAGTGTTGGGTCTTTTCCTGCTCGGTAGACCGTCAGCAGTTGGAAAAACACACCAAAGCAAGGGAAAAACGATTACAGCAAAAATGCAAGTTTCCTATAGGCCACATAGAGCGAAAATGCCAAGACCTAACTTTGCCAAATGGAGTTATTTTGCCCAAGTGTTGGGTCATTTCCTGCTCGGTAGACCGTCAGCACTTGGAAAAACACACCAAAGCAAAGTAAAAACGATTACAGCACAAATGCAAGTTTCCTATAGGCCACATAGAGCGAAAATGCCAAGACCTTACTTTGCCAAATGGAGTTATTTTGACCAAGTCTTTGGTCTTTTCCTGCTCGGTAGACCGTCATCACTTGGAAAAACACACCGAAGCAAAGGAGAAATGATTACAGCAAAAATATAAGTTT
>NW_008708923.1:25312-27854 GCF_000327385.1 Lottia gigantea
TTTTCCTGCTCGGTAGACCGTCAGGACTTGGAAAAACACACCAAGGCAAGGGAAAAACGATTACAGCAAAAATGCAAGTTTGCTATAGGTCACATAGAGCGAAAATGCCAAGAAATAACTTTGCCAAATGGAGTTATTTTCCCCAAGTGTTGGGTCTTTTCCTGCTCGGTAAACCGTCAGCACTTGAAAAAACACACCAAATTAAAGGAAAAACGATTACAGCAAAAATGCTAGTTTTTTTTAGGCCACATAGAGCGAAAATGCCAAGATCTAACTTTGCCAAATGGAGTTATTTTACCCAAGTGTTGGGTCTTTTCCTGCTCGGTAGACCGTCAGCACATTGAAAAACACACCAAAGCAAAGGAAAAACGATTACAGCAAAAATGCTAGTTTTTTTTAGGCCACATAGAGCGAAAATGCCAAGATCTAACTTTGCCAAATGGAGTTATTTTGCCCAAGTGTTGGGTTTTTTTCCTGCTCGGTAGACCGTCAGCACTTGGAAAAACACACCAAAGCAAAGGAAAAACGATTACATCAAAAATGCAAGTTTCCTATAGGCCACATAGAGCGAAAATGCCAAGACCTAACTTTGCCAAATGGAGTTATTTTGCCCAAGTGTTGGGTCTTTTCTTGCTCGGTAGACCGTCAGCACTTGAAAAATACCCCACAAAGCAAAGGAAAAACGATTACAGCAAAAATGGAATTTTTCATAGGCCACATAGAACGAAAATGCCAAGATCTAACTTTGCCAAATAGAGTTATTTTACCCAAGTGTTGGGTCTTTTCCTGCTCGGTAGACCGTCAGCACATGGAAAAACCCATCAAAGTAAAGGAAAAACGATTACAGCCAAAATGCAAGTTTCCTATAGGACACACAGAGCGAAAATGCCAAGACCTCACTTTGCCAAATGGAGTTATTTTGCCCAAGTGTTGCGTCTTTTCCTGCTCGGTAGACCGTCAGCACTTGGAAAAACACACCAAAGCAAAGGAAAAACGATTACAGCAAAAATGCAAGTTTCCTATAGGCCACATAGAGCGAAAATGCCAAGAACTAACTTTGCCAAATGGAGTTATTTTGCCCAAGTGTTGGGTCTTTTCCTGCTCGGTAGACCGTCAGCACTTGAAAAAACACACCAAAGGAAAGTAAAAACGATTACAGCAAAAATGCAAGTTTTTTTAGGCCACATAGAGCGAAAATGCCAAGACCTAACTTTGCCAAGTGGAGTTATTTTGCCCAAGTGTTGGGTCTTTTCCTGCTCGGTAGACCGTCAGCACATGGAAAAACACACCAAAGCAAAGGAAAAACGATTACAGCAAAAATGCAAGTTTCCTATAGGCCACATAGAGCGAAAATGTCAAGACCTAACTTTGCCAAATGGAGTTATTTTGCCCAAGTGTTGGGTCTTTTCCTGCTCGGTAGACCGTTAGAACTTGAAAAAACACACCAAATCAAAGGAAAAACGATTACAGCAAAAATGCAATTTCCTATAGGCCACATAGAGCGAAAATGCCAAGACCTAACTTTGCCAAATGGAGTTATTTTGCCCAAGTGTTGGGTCTTTTCCTGCTCGGTAGACCGTCAGCACTTGGAAAAACACACCAAAGCAAAGGAAAAACGATTACATCAAAAATGCAAGTTTCCTATAGGCCACATAGAGCGAAAATGCCAAGACCTAACTTTGTCAAATGGAGTTATTTTGCCCAAGTGTTGGGTCTTTTCCTGCTCGGTAGACCGTCAGCACTTGAAAAAAACACAACAAAGCAAAGGAAAAACGATTACAACAAAAATGCAATTTTTCTTAGGCCACATAGAACGAAAATGCCAAGATCTAACTTTGCCAAATAGAGTTATATTGCCCAAGTGTTAGGTCTTTTCCTGCTCGGTAGACCGTCAGCACTTGAAAAAACACACCAAAGCAAATGAAAAACGATTACAGCAAAAATGCAAGTTTTTCTAGACCACATAGAAAGAAAATGCTAAGACCTAACTTTGCAAATGGAGTTATTTTGCCCAAGTGTTGGGTCTTTTCCTACTCGGTAGACCGTCAGCACTTGAAAAAACACACCAAAGCAAAGGAAAAACGATTACAGCTAAAATGCAAGTTTTTCTAGGCCGCATTTAACGAAAATGCCAAGATCTAACTTTGCCAAATGGAGTTATTTTACCCAAGTGTTGGGTCTTTTCCTGCTCGGTAGACCGTCAGAAAAATGGAAAAACCCACCAAAGTAAAGGAAAAACGATTACAGCAAAAATGCAAGTTTCCTATAGGCCACATAGAGCGAAAATGCCAAGACCTAACTTTGCCAAATGGAGTTATTTTGCCCAAGTGTTGGGTCTTTTCCTGCTCGGTAGACCGTCAGCACTTGAAAAAACACACCAAAGCAAAGGAAAAACGATTACATCAAAAATGAAAGTTTCCTATAGGCCACATAGAGCGAAAATGCCAAGACCTAACTTTGCCAAATGGAGTTATTTTGCCCAAGTGTTGGGTCTTTTCCTGCTCGGTAGACCGTCTGCACTTGAAAAACAACACAACAAAGC
>NW_008708923.1:30935-35037 GCF_000327385.1 Lottia gigantea
AGCAAAAATGCAAGTTTTTCTAGGCCACATAGAAAGAAAATGCCAAAACCTAACTTTGCCAAATGAAGTTTTTTTGCCCAAGTGTTGGGTCTTTTCCTACTCGGTAGACCGTCAGCACTTGGAAAAACACACCAAAGCAAAGGAAAAACGATTACAGCAAAAATGCAAGTTTTTCTAGGCCGCATATAACGAAAATGTCAAGATCTAACTTTGCCACATGGAGTTATTTTACCCAAGCGTTTGGTCTTTTCCTGCTCGGTAGACCGTCAGAAAAATGGAAAAACCCACCAAAGTAGAGGAAAAACGATTACAGCAAAAATGCAAGTTTCCTATAGGCCACATAGAGCGAAAATGCCAAGACCTAATTTGCCAAATGGAGTTATTTTGCCCAAGTGTTGGGTCTTTTCCTGCTCGGTAGACCGTCAGCACTTGAAAAAAACACACCAAAGCAAAGGAAAAACGATTACAGCAAAAATGCAAATTTTTCTAGGCCACATAGAACGAAAATGCCAAGACCTAACTTTGCCAAATGGAGTTATTTTACCCGGGTCTTTTCCTGCTCGGTAGACCGTCAGCACATGGAAAAAACCCACCAAAGTAAAGGAAAAACGATTACAGCAAAAATGCAAGTTTCCTATAGGCCACATAGAGCGAAAATGCCAATACCTCACTTTGCCAAATGGAGTTATTTTGCCCAAGTGTTGGGTCTTCTCCTGCTCGATGGACCGTCAGCACTTGGAAAAACACACCAAAGCAAAGGAAAAACGATTACAGCAAAAATGCAAGTTTCCTCTGGGCCACATAGAGCGAAAATGCCAAGACCTAACTTTGCCAAATGGAGTTATTTTGCCCAAGTGTTGGGTCTTTTCCTGCTCGGTAGACCGTCAGCACTTGGAAAAACACACAAAAGGAAGGGAAAAACTAATACAGCAAAAATGCAAGTTTCCTATAGGCCACATAGAGCGAAAATGTCAAGACCTAACTTTCCCAAATGGAGTTATTTTGCCGATGTGTTCGGTCTTTTCCTGCTCGGTAGACCGTCAGCACATGGAAAAACACACCAAAGCAAGGGAAAAACGATTACAGCAAAAATGCAAGTTTCCTATAGGTCACATAGAGCGAAAAGGCAAAGAGCTAACTTTGCCAAATGGAATTATTTTGCCCAAGTGTTTCCCACTCGGTAGACCGTCATCACATGGAAAAACACACAAATGCAAGTTTCCTATAGGCCACATAGAGCGAAAATGCCAAGACCTAACTTTGCCAAATGGAGTTATTTTGCCCAAGTGTTGGGTCTTTTCCTGCTTGGTAGACGGCCAGCACTTGGAAAAACACACCAAAGCAAAGAAAACGATTACAGCAAAAATGCAAGTTTGCTATAGGCCACATAGTGCAAAATTGCCAAGACCTAACTTTGCCAAATGCGGTTAGTTTGCCCAAGTGTTGGGTCTTTTCCTGCTCGGTAGACCGTCAGCACATGGAAAAACACACCAAAGCAAAGGAAAAACGATTACAGCAAAAATGCAAGTTTTCTATTGGCCACGTAGAGCGAAATTGCCAAGAACTAACTTTGCCAAATGGATTTATTTTACCCAAGTGTTGGGTCTTTTCCTGCTCGGTAGACCGTCAGCACTAGGAAAAACACACCAAAGCAAAGGAAAAACGATTACTGCCAAAACGCAAGTTTTCAATTGTTCACATAGAGCGAAAATGCCTAGACCTTTCTTTGCCAAATGGAGTTATTTTGCCGATGTGTTCGGTCTTTTCCTGCTCGGTAGACCGTCAGCACATAAAAAAACACACCAAAGCAAAGGAAAAACGATTACAGCAAAAATTTCAAGTTTCCTAAAGGCCACATAGAGCGAAAATGCCAAGACCTAACTTTGCCAAATGGAGTTATTTTGCCTAAGTGTTGGGTCTTTTCCTGCCCGGTAGACCGTCAGCACTTAAAAAATCACACCAAAGCAAAGGAAAAACGATTACAGCAAAAAAGCAAGATTTTCTAGGCCACATAGAACGAAAATGCCAAGACCTAACTTTGCCAAATGGAGTTATTTTACCCAAGTGTTGGGTCTTTTCCTGCTCGGTAGACCGTCAGCACATGGAAAAAACCCACCAAAGTAAAGGAAAAACGATTACAGCAAAAATGCAAGTTTCCTATAGGCCACATAGAGCGAAAATGCCAAGACCTAACTTTGCCAAATGGAGTTATTTTGCCCAAGTGTTGGGTCTTTTCCTGCTCGGTAGACCGTCAGCACTTGAAAAACACACCAAAGAAAAGGAAAAACGATTACAGCAAAAATGCAAGTTTCCTATAGGCCCCAAAAAGCGAAAATGCCAAGACGTAACTTTGCCAAATGCGGTTAGTTTGCCCAAGTGTTGGGTCTTTTCCTGCTCGGTAGACAGTCAGCACTTGAAAAAACACACAAAAGGAAGGGAAAAACTAATACAGCAAAAATGCAAGTTTCCTATAGGCCACATAGAGCGAAAATGCCAAGACCTAACTTTCCCAAATGGAGTTATTTTACCCAAGTGTTGGGTCTTTTCCTGCTCGGTAGACCGTCAGCACTTGGAAAAACACACCAAAGCAAAGGAAAAACGATTACAGCAAAAATGCAAGTTTTCTATAGGCAACAAAGAGTGAAATTGCCAAGACGTAACTTTGCCAAAAGCGGTTAGTTTGTCAAAGGGTTGGGTCTTTTCCTGCTCGGTAGACCGACAGCACTTGGAAAATCACACCAAAGCAAAGGAAAAACGATTACAGCAAAAATTCAAGTTTCCTAAAGGCCACATAGATCGAAAATGCCAAGACCTAACTTTGCCAAATGAAGTAATTTTGCCCAAGTGTTGGGTCTTTTCGTGCTCGGTAGACCGTCAGCACTTGAAAAAACACACCAAAGCAAAGGAAAAACGATTACAGCAAAAATGCAATTTTTCTATAGGCCAAATAGAGCGAAAATTCCAATACCTAACTTTGCCAAATGGAATTATTTTGCCCAAGTTTTGGGTCTTTTCCTGCAAGGTAGACCGTCATCACTTGGAAAAACACACCAAAGCAAAGGAAAAACGATTACAGCAAAAATGCAATTTTTTCTAGGCCACATAGAACGAAAATGCCAAGACCTAACTTTTCCAAATGGAGTTATTTTTCCCAAGTGTTGGGTCTTTTCCTGCTCGGTATACCGTCAGCACTTGGAAAAACACACCAAAGCAAAGGAAAAAAGATTACAGCAAAAATGCAAGTTTCCTATAGCAAAAATGCACTTTTTTCTAGGCCACATAGAACGAAAATTCCAAGACCTAACTTTGCCAAATGGAATTATATTGCCCAAGTGTTGGGTCATTTCCTGCTCGGTAGATCGTCAACACTTGGAAAAACACACCAAAGGAAAGGAAAAACGATTACAGCAAAAATGCAAATTTTTCTAGGCCACATAAAACGAAAATGCCAAGATGTAACTTTGCCAAATGGAGTTATTTTACCCAAGTGTTGGGTCTTTTCCTGCTCGGTAGACCGTCAGCACTTGGAAAAACACACCAAAGGAAAGGAAAAACGATTACAGCAAAAATGCAAGTTTTCTATAGGCCACATAGTGCGAAATTGCCAAGACCTAACTTTGCCAAATGCGGTTAGTTTCCCCAAGTCTTGGGTCTTTTCCTGCTCGGTACACCGTCAGCACTTGGAAAAACACACCAAAGCAAAGGAAAAACGATTACAGCAAAAAAGCAAGTTTTTCTAGGCCACATAGAACGAAAATGCCAAGACCTAACTTTGCCAAATGGAGTTATTTTACCCAAGTGTTGGGTCTTTTCCTGCTCGGTAGACCGTCAGCACATGGAAAAAACCACCAAAGTAAAGGAAAAACGATTACAGCAAAAATGCAAGTTTTCTATAGGCCACATAGAGCGAAAATGCCAAGACCTCACTTTGCCAAATGGAGTTATTTTGCCCAAGTGTTGGGTCTTTTCCTGCTTGGTAGACCGTCAGCACTTGAAAAAACACACCAAAGAAAAGGAAAAACGATTACAGCAAAAATGCAAGTTTCCTATAGGCCCCAAAAAGCGAAAATGCCAAGACGTAACTTTGCCAAATGCGGTTAGT
>NW_008708923.1:37356-40139 GCF_000327385.1 Lottia gigantea
CTGCTCGGTAGACAGTCAGCACTTGGAAAAACACACCAAAGCAAGGTAAAAACGATTACAGCAAAAATGCAAATTTCCCATTAGGCCACATAAAGCGAAATTGCCAAAACCTAACTTTGCAAAATGGAGTTTTTTTGCCCAAGTGTTGTGCATTTTCCTGCTCGGAAGACCGTCAGCACTAGGAAAAACACACCAAAGCAAAGGAAAAACGATTACAGCAAAAATGCAAGTTTTCTATTGGCCACATAGAGCGAAATTGCCAAGACCTAACTATGCCAAATGGAGTTATATATCCCAAGTGTTGGGCCTTTTCCTGCTCGGTAGACCGTCAGCACTTGGAAAAACACACCAAAGCAAAGGAAAAACGATTACAACAAAAATGCAAGTTTCCTAAAGGCAACGTAGCGCGAAAATGCCAAGACCTATCTTTGCCAAATGGAGTTATTTTGCCTAAGTATTGGGCTTTTCCTGCTCGGTAGACCGTCAGCACTTGAAAAAACACACCAAAGAAAGGGAAAAACGATTACAGCAAAAATGCAAGTTTCCTATAGGCCACATGGAGCGAAAATGCCAAGACCTAACTTTGCCAAATGGAGTTATTTTGCCCAAGTGTTGGGTCTTTTCCTGCTCGGTAGACCGTCAGCACTTGGGATAAACACACCAAAGCAAAGGAAAAACGATTACAGCAAAAATGCAAGTTTTCTATTGGCCACAAAGAGCGAAATTGACAAGACCTAACTTTGCCAAATGCGGTTAGTTTGCCCAAGGGTTGGGTCTTTTCCTGCTCGGTGGACCGCCAGCACTCGGAAAAACACACCAAAGAAAAGAAAAACGATTACAGCAAAAATGCAAGTTTTCTACAGGCCACATTGAGCGAAATTGCCAAGACCTAACTTTGCCAAATGCGGTTAGTTTGCCCAAGTGTTGGGTCTTTTCCTGCTCAGTAGACCGTCAGCACTAGGAAAAACACACCAAAGCAAAGACAAAACGATTACAGCAAAAAATCAAGGTTCGTACAGGCCACATAGAGCGAAAATGCCAAGTCCTAACTTTGCCAAATGGAGTTATTTTGCCCAAGTGTTGGGTCTTTTCCTGCTCGGTAGACCGTCAGCACTTGGAAAAAATAACCAAAGCAAATGGAAAACGATTACAGCAAAAATGCAAGTTTCCTATAGGCCACAAAGAGCGAAATTGCCAAGACCTAACTTTGCCAAATGCGGTAAGTTTGTCTAAGGGTTGGGTCTTTTCCTGCTCGGTAGACCGTCAGCACTTGAAAAAACACACCAAAGCAAAGGTAAAACGATTACATCAAAAATGCAAGTTTCCTATAGGCCACATAGAGCGAAAATGCCAAGACCTAACTTTGCCAAATGGAGTTATTTTGCCCAAGTGTTGGATCTTTTTCTGCTCGGTAGACCGACGGCACTTGAAAAAACACACCAAAACAAGGGTAAAACGATTAAAGCAAAAAACCAAGGTTCGTAGAGGCCACATAGAGCGAAAATGCCAAGTCCAAACTTTGCCAAATGGAGTTATTTTGCCCAAGTGTTGGGTCTTTTCCTGCTCGGTAGATCGTCAGCACTTGAAAAAAACACACCAAAGAAAGCGAAAAACGATTACAGCAAAAATTCAAGTTTTCTAAAGGCCACATAGAGCGAAAATGCCAAGACCTAACTTTGCCAAATGGAGTTATTTTGCCCAAGTGTTTGGTCTTTTCCGGCTCGGTAGACCGTCAGCACTGGGAAAAACACACCAAAGCAAAGGAAAAACGATTACATCAAAAATTCAAGTTTTCAAAAGGCCACAGAGAACGAAATTGCCAAGACCTAACTTTGCCAAAAGCGGTTAGTTTGCCCAAGTGTTGGGTCTTTTCCTGCTGGGTAGACCGTCAGCACTTGGAAAAACACAGCAAAGCAAAGGAAAAACGATTACAGCAAAAAATCAAGGTTCGTACAGGCCACATAGAGCGAAAATGCCAAGTCCTAACTTTGCCAAATGGAGTTATTTTGCCCAAGTGATGGGTCTTTTCCTGCTCGGTAGATTGTCAGCACTTGAAAAAAACACACCAAATAAAGGGAAAATCGATTACAGCAAAAATTCAAGTTTCCTAAAGGCCACATAGAGTGAAAATGCCAAGACCTAACTTTGCCAAATGGAGTTATTTTACCCAAGTGTTGGGTCTTTTCCTGCTCGGTAGACCGTCAGCACTTGGAAAAACACACCAAAGCAAATGGAAAACGATTACAGCAAAAATTCAAGTTTTCTATTGGCCACATAGAGCGAAATTGCCAAGACCTAACTGTTGGGTCTTTTCCTGCTCGGTAGACCGTCAGCACTTGGAAAAACACACCAAAGCAAAGGAAAAACGATTACAGCAAAAATGCAAGTTTCCTATAAGCAACGTAGCGCGAAAATGCCAAGACCTATTTTTGCCAAATGGAGTTATTTTGCCTAAGTATTGGGCTTTTCCTGCTCGGTAGACCGTCAGCACTTGAAAAAACACACCAAAGAAAGGGAAAAACCAATACAGCAAAAATGCAAGTTTCCTATAGGCCACATAGAGCGAAAATGCCAAGACCTAACTTTGCCAAATGGAGTTATTTTACCCAAGTGTTGGGTCTTTTCCTGCTCGGTAGACCGTCAGCACTTGGAAAAACACACCAAAGCAAAGGAAAAACGATTACAGCAAAAATGCAAGTTTTCTATTGGCCACAAAGAGCCAAATTGCCAAGACCTAACTTTGCCAAATGCGGTTAGTTTTTCCAAGGGTTGGGTCTTTCCTC
>NW_008708923.1:40381-44881 GCF_000327385.1 Lottia gigantea
ACCTAACTTTGCCAAATGGAGTTATTTTGCCCAAGTGTTTGGTCTTTTCCTGCTCGGTAGACCGCCAGCACTTGGAAAAACACACCAAAGCAAGTGAAAAACGATTACAGCCAAAATGCAACTTTTCTATTGGCCACATAGAGCGAAATTGCCAGGACCTAACTTTGTCAAATGGAGTTATTTTGGCCAAGTGTTGGGTCTTTTGCTGCTCGGTAGACCGTTAGCACTTGGAAAAACACACCAAAGCAAAGGAAAAACGATTACAGCAAATATGCAAGTTTCCTATAGGCCACAAAGAGCGAAAACGCCAAGACCTATCTTTGTCAAATGGAGTTATTTTGCCTAAGTATTGGGTCTTTTCCTGATCGGTAGACCGTCAGCACTTGAAAAAACACACCAAAGGAAGGGAAAAACTAATACAGCAAAAATGCAAGTTTCCTATAGGCCACATAGATCGAAAATGCCAAGACCTAGCTTTCCCAAATGAAGTTATTTTGCCCAAGTGTTGAGTCTTTTCCAGCTCGGTAGACCGTCAGCACTTGGAAAAGCACACCAAAGCAAAGGAAAAAAGATTACAGCAAAAATGCAAGTTTTCTATAGGCCACATAGTGCTAAATTGCCAAGACCTAACTTTGCCAAATGCGGTTAGTTTGCCCAAGTGTTGGGTCTTTTCCTGCTCGGTAGACCGTCAGCACTAAGAAAAACACACCAAAGCAAAGGAAAAACGATTACAGCGAAAATGCAAGTTTTCTATTGGCCACATAGAGCGAAATGGCCAAGACCTAACTTTGCCAAAAGGAGTTATTTTGCCCAAGTGTTGGGTCTTTTCCTGCTCGGTAGACCGTCAGCACTTGGAAAAACACAAAAAAGAAAAGGAAAAACGATTACAGCATAAATGCAAGTTTTCTATTGGCCACATAGAGCGAAAATGCCAAGACCTAACTTTGCCAAATGGAGTTATTTTGCCCAAGTGTTGGGTCTTTTCCTGCTCGGTAGACCGTCAGCACTTGGAAAAACACACCAAAAATAGGGAAAAACGATTACAGAAAAATTCAAGTTTTCTAAAGGCCACAAAGAGCGAAAATGACAAGACCTAACTTTGCCAAATGGAGTTATTTTGCCCAAGTGTTTGGTCTTTTCCTGCTCGGTAGACCGCCAGCACTTGGAAAAACACACCAAAGCAAGTGAAAAACGATTACAGCCAAAATGCAACTTTTCTATTGGCCACATAGAGCGAAATTGCCAGGACCTAACTTTGTCAAATGGAGTTATTTTGCCCAAGTGTTGGGTCTTTTCCTGCTCGGTAGACCGTTAGCACTTGGAAAAACACACCAAAGCAAAGGAAAAACGATTACAGCAAATATGCAAGTTTCCTATAGGCCACAAAGAGCGAAAACGCCAAGACCTATCTTTGTCAAATGGAGTTATTTTGCCTAAGTATTGGGTCTTTTCCTGATCGGTAGACCGTCAGCACTTGAAAAAACACACCAAAGGAAGGGAAAAACTAATACAGCAAAAATGCAAGTTTCCTATAGGCCACATAGATCGAAAATGCCAAGACCTAGCTTTCCCAAATGAAGTTATTTTGCCCAAGTGTTGAGTCTTTTCCAGCTCGGTAGACCGTCAGCACTTGGAAAAGCACACCAAAGCAAAGGAAAAACGATTACAGCAAAAATGCAAGTTTTCTATAGGCCACATAGTGCTAAATTGCCAAGACCTAACTTTGCCAAATGCGGTTAGTTTGCCCAAGTGTTGGGTCTTTTCCTGCTCGGTAGACCGTCAGCACTAAGAAAAACACACCAAAGCAAAGGAAAAACGATTACAGCGAAAATGCAAGTTTTCTATTGGCCACATAGAGCGAAATGGCCAAGACCTAACTTTGCCAAAAGGAGTTATTTTGCCCAAGTGTTGGGTCTTTTCCTGCTCGGTAGACCGTCAGCACTTGGAAGTCAGCAATTGGAAAAACACACCAAACAAAGGGAAAAACGATTACAGCAAAAAATCAAGGTTCGTACAGGCCACATAGAGCGAAATTGCCAAGTCCTAACTTTGCCAAATGGAGTTATTTTGCCCAAGTGTTGGGTCTTTTCCTGCTCGGTAGACCGTCAGCACTTGGAAAAACACACCAAATAAAGGGAAAATCGATTACAGCAAAAATTCAAGTTTCCTAAAGGCCACATAGAGCGAAAATGCCAAGACCTAACTTTGCCAAATGGAGTTATTTTACCCAAGTGTTGGGTCTTTTCCTGCTCGGTAGACCGTCAGCACTTGGAAAAACACACCAAACAAAGGGAAAAACGATTACAGCAAAAATGCAAGTTTTCTATAGGCCACATAGAGCGAAATTGCCAACACCTAACTTTGCCAAATGCGGTTAGTTTGCCCAAGTGTTCGGTCTTTTCCTGCTCGGTAGACCGTCAGCACTTGGAAAAACACACTAAAGCAAAGGAAAAACGATTACAGCAAAAAATCAAGGTTCGTACAGGCCACATAGAGCGAAAATGCCAAGTCCTAACTTTGCCAAATGGAGTTATTTTGCCCAAGTGTTGGGCATTTTCCTGCTCGGTAGACCGTCAGCACTAGGAAAAACACACCAAAGCAAAGGAAAAACGATCACAGCAAAAATGCAAGTTTTCTATTGGCCACATAGAGCGAAATTGCCAAGACCTAACTGTTGGGTCTTTTCCTGCTCGGTAGACCGTCAGCACTTGGAAAAACACACCAAAGCAAAGGAAAAACGATTACAGCAAAAATGCAAGTTTCCTATAAGCAACGTAGTGCGAAAATGCCAAGACCTATTTTTGCCAAATGGAGTTATTTTGCCTAAGTATTGGGCTTTTCCTGCTCGGTAGACCGTCAGCACTTGAAAAAACACACCAAAGCAAATGGAAAACG
Organism: Lottia gigantea; assembly: GCF_000327385.1. Taxonomy (NCBI): domain Eukaryota; kingdom Metazoa; phylum Mollusca; class Gastropoda; family Lottiidae; genus Lottia; species Lottia gigantea. Next base: position 43,277 of record NW_008708923.1, read on the forward strand.
ATTACAGCAAAAATTCAAGTTTTCTATTGGCCACATAGAGCGAAATTGCCAAGACCTAACTGTTGGGTCTTTTCCTGCTCGGTAGACCGTCAGCACTTGGAAAAACACACCAAAGCAAAGGAAAAACGATTACAGCAAAAATGCAAGTTTCCTATAAGCAACGTAGCGCGAAAATGCCAAGACCTATTTTTGCCAAATGGAGTTATTTTGCCTAAGTATTGGGCTTTTCCTGCTCGGTAGACCGTCAGCACTTGAAAAAACACACCAAAGAAAGGGAAAAACCAATACAGCAAAAATGCAAGTTTCCTATAGGCCACATAGAGCGAAAATGCCAAGACCTAACTTTGCCAAATGGAGTTATTTTGCCCAAGTGTTGGGTCTTTTCCTGCTCGGTAGACCGTCAGCACTTGGAAAAACACACCAAAGCAAAGGAAAAACGATTACAGCAAAAATGCAAGTTTTCTATTGGCCACATAGAGCCAAATTGCCAAGACCTAACTTTGCCAAATGCGGTTAGTTTGCCCAAGGGTTGGGTCTTTTCCTGCTCGGTAGACCGTCAGCACTTGGAAAAACACACCAAAGCAAAGGAAAAACGATTACAGCAAAAAATCAAGGTTCGTACAGGCCACATAGAGCGAAAATGCCAAGTCCTAACTTTGCCAAATGGAGTTATTTTGCCCAAGTGTTGGGCTTTTCCTGCTCGGTAGACCGTCAGCACTGGAAAAACACACCAAAGCAAGGGAAAAACGATTACAGCAAAAATGCAAGTTTCCCATAAGTCCACATGGAGCGAATTGCCAAGACCTAACTTTGCCAAATGCGATTAGTTTGCCCAAGTGTTGGGTCTTTTCCTGCTCGGTAGACCGTCAGCACTTGGAAAAACACACCAAAGCAAATGAAAAACGATTACAGCAAAAATGCAAGTTTCCTATAGGGCACATAGAGCGAAAATGCCAAGACCTAACTTTGCCAAATGCAGTTATTTTGCCCAAGTGTTGGGTCTTTTCCTGCTCGGTAGACCGTCAGCACTTGAAAAAACACACCAAAGCAAAGGAAAAACGATTACAGCAAAAATGCAAGTTTCCTATAGGCCACATAGAGCGAAAATGCCAAGACCTAACTTTGACAAATGGAGTTATTTTGCCCAAGTTTTGGGTCTTTTCCTGCTCGGTAGACCGTCAGCACTTGGAAAACACACCAAAGCAAGGTAAAAACGATAACAGTAAAAATTCAAATTTCTTAAAGGCCACATAGAGCGAAAATGCCAAGACCTAACTTTGCCAAATGGAGTTATTTTGCCGAAGTGTTGGGTCTTTTCCTGCTCGGTAGACCGTCAGCACTTGGAAAAACACACCAAAGCAAGTGAAAAACGATTACGGCAAAATGCAAGTTTCCCATAAGGCCACATAGAGCGAAATTGCCAAGACCTAACTTTGCCAAATGCGATTAGTTTGCCCAAGTGTTGGGTCTTTTCCTGCTCGGTAGACCGTCAGCACTTGGAAAAACACACCAAAGCAAATGAAAAACGATTACAGCAAAAATGCAAGTTTTCTATAGGCCACATAGTGCGAAATTGCCAAGACCTAACTTTGCCAAATGCGATTA
>NW_008708923.1:46404-48049 GCF_000327385.1 Lottia gigantea
AAAACACCAAAGCAAAGGAAAAACGATTACAGCAAAAATGCAATTTTCCTATAGGCCACATAGAGCGAAATTGCCAAGACATAACTTAGCCAAATGCTGTTATTTTGCCCAAGTGTTGGGTCTATTCCTGCTCGGTAGACCGTCAGCACTTGGAAAAACACACCAAATAAAGGGAAAAACGATTACAGCAAAAATGCAATTTTCCTATAGGCCACATAGAGCTAAATTGCCAAGACATAACTTTGCCAAATGCGATTAGTTTGCCCAAGTGTTGGGTCTATTGGGTTAAAAGTGTTGGGTCAAAGAAAAGGAAAAACGATTACAGGAAAAATGCAAGTTTTCCATAGGCCAAATAGTGCGAAATTGACAAGACCTAACTTTGCCAAATGGAGTTATTTTGCTCAATTTTTGGGTCGTTTCCTGCTCGTTAGACCGTCAGCACTTGGAAAAACACACCAAGCAAAGGAAAAACGATTACAGCAAAAATGCAATTTTCCTATAGGCCACATAGAGCGAAATTGCCAAGACATAACTTAGCCAAATGCGGTTATTTTGCCCAAGTGTTGGGTCTTTTCCTGCTCGGTAGACCGTCAGCACTTGGAAAAACACACCAAGCAAAGGAAAAACGATTACAGCAAAAATGCAATTTTCCTATAGGCGACATAGAGCGAAATTGCCAAGACATAACTTAGCCAAATGCGGTTAGTTTGCCCAAGTGTTGGGTCTATTCCTGCTCGGTAGACCGTCAGCACTTGGAAAAAAACACCAAAGCAAAGGAAAAACGATTACAGCAAAAATGCAAGTTTTCTATAGGCCTCATAGAGCGAAAATGCCAAGACCTAACTTTGCCAAATGGAGTTATTTTGCCCAAGTGTTGGGTTTTTTCCTGCTCGGTAGACCGTCAGCACTTGGAAAAACACATCAAAGCAAGGGAAAAACGATTACAGCAAAAATGCAAGTTTTCTATAGGTCACATAGAGCGAAAAAGGCAAGACCTAACTTTGCCAAATGGAGTTATTTTGCCCAAGTGTTGGGTCTTTTCCTGCTCGGTAGACGGTCAGCACTAGGAAAAACACATCAAAGCAAAGGAAAAACAATTACAGCAAAAATGCAAGTTTTCTATAGGTCACATAGAGCGAAAAAGCCAAGACCTAACTTTGCTAAATGGAGTTATTTTACCCAAGTGTTGGGTCTTTTCCTGCTTGGTAGACCGTCAGCACTTGGAAAAACACATCAAAGCAAAGGAAAAACGATTACAGCAAAAATGCAATTTTCCTATAGGCCAAATAGAGCGAAATTGCCAAGACATAACTTAGCCAAATGAGGTTATTTTGCCCAAGTGTTGGGTCTTTTCCTGCTCGGTAGACCGTCAGCACTTGGAAAAACACACCAAATAAAGGGGAAAACGATTACAGCAAAAATGAAATATTCCTATAGGCGACATAGAGCGAAATTGCCAAGACATAACTTAGCCAAATGCGGTTAGTTTGCCCAAGTGTTGGGTCTATTCCTGCTCGGTAGACCGTCAGCACTTGGAAAAAAACACCAAAGCAAAGGAAAAACGATTACAGCAAAAATGCAAGTTTACTATATGCAACATAGAGCGAAAAAGCCAAGACCTAACTTTGCCAAATGGAGTTATTTT
>NW_008708923.1:81326-82769 GCF_000327385.1 Lottia gigantea
ACAGGTAGTAGTAATGTGTTATATTGAGACTAAGTGATATTTATATTATAGGTAGTAGTAATGTGTTATATTGAGACTAAGTGATATTTATATTACAGGTAGTAGTAATGTGTAATATTGAGACTAAGTGATATTTATATTATAGGTAGTAGTAATGTGTTATATTGAGACTAAGTGATATTTATATTACAGGTAGTAGTAATGTGTTATATTGAGACTAAGTGATATTTATATTATAGGTAGTAGTAATATGTTATATTGATACTAAGTGATATTTATATTATAGGTAGTAGTAATGTGTTATATTGAGACTAAGTGATATTTATATTATAGATAGTAGTAATGTGTTATATTGAGACTAAGTGATATTTATATTATAGATAGTAGTAATGTGTTATATTGAGACTGAGTGATATTTATATTACAGGTAGTAGTAATGTGTTATATTGAGACTAAGTGATATTTATGTTATAGGTAGTAGTAATGTGTTATATTGAGACTAAGTGATATTTATATTATAGGTAGTAGTAATGTGTTATATTGAGACTAAGTGATATTTATGTTATAGGTAGTAGTAATGTGTTATATTGAGACTAAGTGATATTTATATTATAGATAGTAGTAATGTGTTATATTGAGACTAAGTGATATTTATATTATAGGTAGTAGTAATGAGTTATATTGAGACTAAGTGATATTTATATTATAGGTAGTAGTAATGTGTTATATTGAGACTGAGTGATATTTATGTTATAGGTAGTAGTAATGTGTTATATTGAGACTGAGTGATATTTATATTATAGGTAGTAGTAATGTGTTATATTGAGACTAAGTGATATTTATGTTATAAGTAGTAGTAATGTGTTATATTGAGACTGTGTGATATTTATATTATAGGTAGTAGTAATGTGTTATATTGAGACTAAGTGATATTTATGTTATAAGTAGTAGTAATGTGTTATATTGAGACTGAGTGATATTTATATTATAGGTAGTAGTAATGTGTTATATTGAGACTAAGTGATATTTCTGTTGCAGGTAGTAGTAATGAGTTATATTGCCTAGTAGAAGATAAAGACATTGCAGCACGTGCTGTAGCATTTGTAGTCAATAGTACCCGGAAGGGAATTGTCCCTCTTTGTGCCAACGTAGCAAATTTACTGCGCTCCAAACGAAGGTAAGAGATATAATTTTTCTGATGAGGTCGCTTAAATTTCCAAAGGTATCTCTTGTAACAGACACAATTAGGAAATTCTACATCTCTCGAAGATTTGTCCAAGTCGCAATGATTTAACATTTAATGTTAAAACATATCTGCAAACTTCAGGGACTGTTATGAAAGTGCGTTATTCCCCCTCATGGCAGAGTGGGAAATTGCGGGACTAGTATAAAGTATGACTTGTCAACTATTACAACTGGATTGTTAGAAATAATCAACTGGTC
>NW_008708923.1:82819-85019 GCF_000327385.1 Lottia gigantea
CACACCAAAGCAAAGGAAAAACGATTACAGCAAAAATGCAAGTTTCCTATAGGCCAAATAGAGCGAAAATGCCTAGACCTAACTATGCCAAATGGAGTTATTTTGCCCAAGTGTTGGGTCTTTTCCTGCTCGGTAGAACGTCAGCACTAGGAAAAACACACCAAAGCAAAGGAAAAACGATTACAGCAAAAATGCAAGTTTCCTATAGGCCACATAGAGCGAAATTGCCAAGACCTAACTTTGCCAAATGCGGTTATTTTGCCCAAGTGTTGGGTCTTTTCTTGGTCGGTAGACAGTCAGCACTTGGAAAAACACACCAAAGCAAAGGAAAATTGATTACAGCAAATATGGAAGTTTTTTCTAGGCCACATAGAACGAAAATGCCAAGACATAACTTAGCCAAATGCGGTTAGTTTGCCCAAGTGTTGGGACTTTTTCTGCTCGGTAGACCGTCAGCACTTGAAAAAACACACCAAAGAAATGGAAAAACGAATACAGCAAAAATGCAAGTTTCCTATAGGCCACATAGAGCGAAAATGCCAAGACCTAACTTTGCCAAATGCGGTTAGTTTGTCCAAGTGTTGGGTCTTTTCCTGTTCGGTACACCGTCAGCACTAGGAAAAACACATCAAAGCAAAGGAAAAACGATTACAGCAAAAATGCAAGTTTTCTATAGGTCACATAGATCGCAAAAGCCAAGACCTAACTTTGCTAAATGGAGTTATTTTACCCAAGTGTTGGGACTTTTCCTGCTTGGTAGAACGTCAGCACTTGGAAAAACACACCAAAGCAAAGGAAAAACGATTACAGCAAAAATGCAAGTTTACTGTAGGCCACATAGAGCGAAAAAGCCAAGACCTAACTTTGCCAAATGGAGTTATTTTGCCTAAGTGTTGGGTCTTTTCCTGTTCGGTAGACCGTCAGCACTTAAAAAAAACACACAAATGCAAAGGAAAAACGATTACAGCAAAAATGCAAGTTTCCTATAGGCCACATAGAGCGAAATTGCCAAGACATAACTTTGCCAAATACGGTTATTTTGAAAAGTGTTGGGTCTTTTCCTGCTCGGTAAACCGTCTGTACTTGGAAAAACACACCAAAGCAAGGGAAAAACGATTACAGCAAAAATGCAAGTTTCCTTTTGGCCACATAGATCGAAATTGCCAAGACATAACTTTGCCAAATGCAGTTATTTTGCCCAAGTGTTGGGTCTTTTCCTGCTCGGTAGACCGTCAACACTAGGAAAAACACACCAAAACAAAGGAAAAATGATTACAGCAAAAATGCAAGTTTTCTATAGGTCACATAGAGCGAAAATGCCAAGATCTAACTTTGCTAAATAGAGTTATTTTACCCAAGTGTTGGGTCTATTCCTGCTCGGGAGACCGTCAGCACTTGGAAAAACACACCAAAGCAAAGTAAAAACGATTACAGCAAAAATGAAAGTTTCCTATAGGCCACATAGAGAAAAAATGACTAGACCTAACTATGCCAAATGGAGTTATTTTGCCCAAGTGTTGGGTCTTTTCCTGCTCGGTAGACCGTCAGCACTTGAAAAAACACACAAAAGTAAAGGAAAAACGATTACAGCAAAAATGCAATTTTCCTATAGGCCACATAGAACGAAATTGCCAAGACATAACTTTGCCAAATGCGGTTATATTGCCCAAGTGTTGGGTCTTTTCCTGCTCGGTAGACCGTCAGCACTTGGAAAAACACACCAAAGCAAAGAAAAAACGATTACAGCAAAAATGCAAGTTTCCTATTGGCCACTTATATCGAAAAGCCCAGACCTATCTATGCCAAATGGAGTTATTTTGCCCAAGTGTTGGGTCTTTTCCTGTTCGGTAGAACGTCAGCACTTGGAAAAACACACCAAAGCAAAGGAAAAACGATTACAGCAAAAATGCAAGGTTCCTGTAGGCCACATAGAGCGAAAATGCCAAGACCTAACTTTGTCAAATGGAGTTATTTTACCCAAGTGTTGGGTCTTTTCCTGCTCGGTAGACCGTCAGCACTAGGAAAAACACACCAAAGCAAAGGAAAAACGATTACAGCAAAAATGCAAGTTTCCTATTGGCCACATAGAGCGAAAAGCTCAGACCTAACTATGCCAAATGGAGTAATTTTGCCCAAGTGTTGGGTCTATTCCTCTTCGGTAGAACGTCAGCACTGGAAAAACACACCAAAGCAAAGAAAA
>NW_008708923.1:91567-93151 GCF_000327385.1 Lottia gigantea
AAGGAAAAACGATTACAGCAAAAATCCAAGTTTCCTATAGGCCACATAGAGCGAAAATGCCTAGACCTAACTTTGCCAAATGGAGTTATTTTGCCCAAGTGTTGGGTCTTTTCCTGCTCGGTAGACCGTCAGCACTTGGAAAAACACACCAAAGCAAAGTAAAAACGATTACAGCAAAAATGCAAGTTTTCTATAGGCCACATAGAGCGAAAGTGCCTAAAACTAACTTTGTCAAATGGAGTTATTTTGCCCAAGTGTTGGGTCTTTTCTTGCTCGGTAGACAGTCAGCACTTGGAAAAACACACCAAAGCAAAGGAAAAACGATTACAGAAAAAATGAAAGTTTTCTATTGGTCACATAGAGCGAAAATGTCAAGACCTAACTTTGTCAAATGCGGTTATTTTGCCCAAGTGTTGGGTCTTTTCATGCTCGGTAGAACGTCAGCACTTGGAAAACACACCAAAGCAAAGGAAAAACGATTACAGAAAAAATGCAAGTTTCCCATAGGTCACAAAGAGCGAAAAAGCGAAGACCTAACTATGCTAAATGGAGTTATTTTACCCAAGTGTTGGGTCTTTTCCTGCTCATTAGACCGTCAGCACTTGGAAAAACACACCAAAAGCAAGGGAAAAACGATTACAGAAAAAATACAATTTTCCTATAGGCCACATAGAGCGAAATTGTCAAGACATAACTTTGCCAAATGCGGTTATTTTGCCCAAGTGTTGGGTCTTTTCCTGCTTGGTAGAACGTCAGCACTTAGAAAAACACACCAAAGCAAGGGAAAAACGATTACAGCAAAAATGCAAGTTTCCTATAGGCCACATAGAGCGAAAATGCCAAGACCTAACTTTGCCAAATGGTGTTATTTTGCCCAAGTGTTAGGTCTTATCCTGCTCGGTAGACCGTCAGGACTAGGAAAAACACATCAAAGCAAAGGAAAAACGATTACAGCAAAAATGCAAGTTTTCTATAGGTCACATAGAGCGAAAAAGCCAAGACCTAACTTTGTTAAATGGAGTTATTTTACCCAAGTGTTGAGTCTTTTCCTGCTTGGTAGAACGTCAGCAATTGGAAAAACACACCAAAGCAAAGGAAAAACGATTACAGCAAAAATGCAAGTTTACTATAGGCCACATAGAGCGAAAAAGCCAAGACCTAACTTTGCCAAATGGAGTTATTTTGCCCAAGTGTTGGGTCTTTTCCTGCTCGGTAGACCGTCAGCACTTGGAAAATCACACCAAATCAAAGGAAAAATGATTACAGCAAAAATGCAAGTTTCCTATAGGCCACATAGAGCGAAATTGCCGAGACATAACTTTGCCAAATACGGTTATTTTGACAAGTGTTGGGTCTTTTCCTGCTCGGTAAACCGTCAGTACTTGGAAAAACACACCAAAGCAAAGGAAAAACGATTACAGCAAAAATGCAAGTTTCCCATAGGTCACTTAGATCGAAATTGCCAAAACACAACTTTGCCAAATGCAGTTATTTTGCCCAAGTGTTGGGTCTTTTCCTGCTCGGTAGACCGTCAACACTAGGAAAAACACACCAAAACAAAGGAAAAATGATTACAGCAAAAAT
>NW_008708923.1:97580-98727 GCF_000327385.1 Lottia gigantea
TTGAGACTAAGTGATATTTATATTATAGGTAGTAGTAATGAGTTATATTGAGACTAAGTGATATTTATATTATAGGTAGTAGTAATGTGTTATATTGAGACTAAGTGATATTTATATTATAAGTAGTTGTAATGTGTTATATTGAAACTAAGTGATATTTATATTATAGGTAGTAGTAATGTGTTATATTGAGACTAAGTGATATTTATATTATAGGTAGTAGTAATGTGTTATATTGAGACTGAGTGATATTTATATTATAGGTAGTAGTAATGAGTTATATTGAGACTAAGTGATATTTATATTATAGGTAGTAGTAATGTGTTATATTGAAACTAAGTGATATTTATATTACAGGTAGTAGTAATGAGTTATATTGAGACTAAGTGATATTTATGTTACAGGTAGTAGTAATGTGTTATATTGAGACTAAGTGATATTTATATTATAGGTAGTAGTAATGTGTTATATTGAGACTAAGTGATATTTATATTATAGGTAGTAGTAATGTGTTATATTGAGACTAAGTGATATTTATATTATAGGTAGTAGTAATGTGTTATATTGAAACTAAGTGATATTTATGTTACAGGTAGTAGTAATGAGTTATATTGAGATTAAGTGATATTTATGTTACAGGTAGTAGTAATGTGTTATATCAAGAAAGGGTGATATTTATGTTATAGGTAGTAGTAATGTGTTATATTGAGACTAAGTGATATTTATATTATAGGTAGTAGTAATGAGTTATATTGAGACTAAGTGATATTTATATTATAGGTAGTAGTAATGTGTTATATTGAGTCTAAGTGATATTTATATTAGAGGTAGTAGTAATGTGTTATATTGAGACTAAGTGATATTTATGTTACAGGTAGTAGTAATGTGTTATATTGAGACTAAGTGATATTTATGTTATAGGTAGTAGTAATGTATTATATTGAGACTAAGTGATATTTATGTTATAGGTAGTAGTAATGTGTTATATTGAGACTGAGTGATATTTATGTTATAGGTAGTAGTAATGTGTTATATTGAGACTAAGTGATATTTATATTATAGGTAGTAGTAATGAGTTATATTGAGACTAAGTGATATTTATATTATAGGTAGTAGTAATGAGTTATATTGAGACTAAGTGATATTT
>NW_008708924.1:0-1177 GCF_000327385.1 Lottia gigantea
TTGCGAACTCATCCTGTCTTCAGCCAAACCTATAATCTAGAATATTACATAAGGGTCGGGTTGTGATCTAGGGATGAGCAGAGTGCATCTGTTTTGATTCAATTATTGACCAATTGGTCAAGATTTCAAAAGTAGCTGGCTTAACTTGATATGGTTATAACATTTATTGATAATTTGAAAATTATGTGTAAAAAACTCAAATTTGACCTACTGGGGTACTTCAGAACCCCCGAGATTCAATAGGTGTTATAGTCAATTTTTAACCCAAATGGCCCCAAAATTAGTTGAAATATCCCTTACAAAGTGGTCAAAATGGTACCAAATAATTTTTTATTTCATTGAACAACTTTAACAATAAATAATATATTAATGTTTTGACAGTATGTTGTTTGTATTTCGGTGCCGAAATAGGTGTAGAGGGATTGGATCAGGGACCAATAAGATAGAGGTGTTTTGGTCGTATCACGGCATATCCCGTCGGGAAAAAATATCAAGAGTTGTTGGCATATTATTAGTGCAGCAAGGTAATTTCACCAGTCTCAACTGACCTGTATTTATATTGAACAGATCTCATCTTGGTAAAATATTATGTACTCTTCATATTGAATATATCCATAAATTTATTTAATAATTTGAATTAATTTGTGTGTATAACAGATTAACCTTAATCTTTGAAATGATGCACTGTGTCAATGTTTATTATCGATCAAATGTTGTTAAGATTTGTTAATAGTTTCCGTATTGTACAATACAATTTTTACAGGTGTATTGAAACTCGACCCCACTTTCAACCAATTCTATATATTACTTGGCTGTCATGGAAAAATTTGACTTGGTTTAAACAGTATTTATTTCAAAACCAATATACACATCATCACCTCAATAAGCTATAAACTATTGTCTTTTTTCTTTCATTAATCATCACATAAGTTACAAACTATTATTATTAGTCTTTGATAATCACTCAGATAAGCTACTAATTATAATTAATTATCAAAGTTAGAATATTTTTTAAACTAGGGACATTTTTAATTTTGGGGGTGGGGGATCATTTCGACCAATGATTTTGGTTGAAATCAAAGAGTAATTTTAGGGGCCATTTTGACTATTGTATTTGGGGTCATTTCGACTAATTTTGACTTTTGGGGCCATTTTGACATGGGGACATTTCGGTTTA
>NW_008708924.1:7545-9048 GCF_000327385.1 Lottia gigantea
TATCACGGCCAATATAAGTTCTATTGAAATTAATTGAAACTCCATTCACCGTTGCATTCTCGAACATACAGGGGCCTGAAAAAATGTTAAATTATCAGATTAGGATCGTCACTAGGATATATACATATATATTTAAATTAGTTATAATTACTGATTAGCTGACGAATTGTCTGCCTGAAACACAAGGCTAAATACTTTGACAGGCAACAAATATCATTCTGGGTTTCATAGACTTACATATCAATACTAATAGATAATGGTCGTTTGGGAGAATCCACTTAAAGGAGCATTCCGCAAATTTATGAAGAAGATATGTGTCCCTTAACGTATCTGAAAGTTTTAACTAAATAATCCAGTCATTAATTGTTTAATTTTAAAAAAAAGTTCGTTATGCTTTTTTGGAAACTGTTAGGAAACTACTCTACGGATTTAAGTAAAAAAAAACCTAATTGTAGAGAAACATGTCTCCTATGTATTCGAAAGGTTTCAACTAATACTAGACCTGTTTGACAGATCTGTCAGCTTCCGAAAGCTGTATATAACGAAAACATTACAGCTTCGATCTCAACTCGAAAGCTGTATATAACGAAAGCATTACAGCTTCGAGCTCAACTCGAAAGCTGTAAATATCGAGCCATTATAAAGCCAAACACCAAAACGAAGTCAAACTGTTTAATTAACAATTAGTACTCTCCGTTTTTAAATGACCCTTTAAAAACAAATTTAGTTTGATCATTTAGATACATAGATATAAATAATACGTTAGAAATATTGTCAGGTATAAATCACGACATTTTTGATGATAATACTTTTTGACATAAAAGCGGAATGCCCCGTGCAATATACCAAGTTTTACTTAAACCGTTCTATCCAATAGTTTACTGCAAGTTTTGGCAAATATCACGCTTGAGTTATGTAATATATAATGTATAACTACTATACCTGGTCCACTTGGTCCACAATTCAAACCATTTTCCTGTAATTCAGACCCCTCTGGACACGAACAGTTATAACTACCAGGTTCATTCTGACATTTAAATTCACACGATCCATTATTGGTTGCACATTCATCTATATCTGAAGAAAACAGCAGATAGATTATTAGGGCTGTAAACAGAACCGAGAGTGGCCCGAAGTACCCTTGTCAATTCACTAATGAGGCCTTTTCTTGAACTTTGAGTCTTTTGTAACTCTATAAGATTTCCAGGTTTTCTGTAGATAAATTGACAAGACTAAAAAAAAAAATAAATAAAAAAGAAAAAAAAAGAAAAAAATAACAAAAAGAAAAAATGTCTTCCTTTGTCTACCCCAGCGGAGATAGAACCCTTACCCTGGCAGGAAAATACCGAGCCATTCGATGTACAATCGATATCCAGACTCATTTTATATCCCTTTTTACACTGACATCGCTTGGTTTTATTATTCTCTCCTGAACACATCGCATTGGCTGGAAGTTCACCATGACAAACTAAAATGAATAAATATATAATCAGCTTATAATGT
>NW_008708924.1:34366-35518 GCF_000327385.1 Lottia gigantea
ATAATACTTTATAAAGACTCCTTGTTGACCAAATCAATTATTCAAGATGATAGTTATATCGATATGCGAAAGTCATCCTGTCTTCAAGCCAAACCTATAATCTAGAATATTACATAAGGGTCGGGTTGTGATCTAGGGATGAGCAGAGTGCATCTGTTTTGATTCAATTATTGACCAATTGGTCAAGATTTCAAAAGTAGCTGGCTTAACTTGATATGGTTATAACATTTATTGATAATTTGAAAATTATGTGTAAAAAACTCAAATTTGACCTACTGGGGTACTTCAGAACCCCCGAGATTCAATAGGTGTTATAGTCAATTTTTAACCCAAATGGCCCCAAAATTAGTTGAAATATCCCTTACAAAGTGGTCAAAATGGTACCAAATAATTTTTTATTTCATTGAACAACTTTAACAATAAATGATATATTAATGTTTTGACAGTATGTTGTTTGTATTGCCGAAATAGGTGTAGAGGGATTGGATCAGGGACCAATAAGATAGAGTCTTCAGAAGTACTACAACTGTACGGAATTCGCATAATTCCCTTAAATAAACCTCAAACAAGAAATGCTTAAAGGTTTTGGGCATTTCCTTTGATCAACATCTAGATTATAATAAGCATATAGCGATAAAATCACGTAACGCTGCCTTAGCATTAATGAAAATAAAACAAAACTAGAGCTGTGAACAGCACTGAGCGTGGCCCGTAATACTTTTCCTGATAGCTGTTAGACTTTTTTGAACTTCAAACCCTCTCAAGCCCGATGTTGACTCGACCACTTTTAGTAAAGAGCCAAGCTAAATGAAATGTTTTGTGAAAGGGTAAATTCAATCTTGTATCAATATAACTTATCGTATGGTTATTTTAATAGCTTCATGGTAGCTATAATATACAGGTATGTGTGAAATGTGAACATTATTAGGTGAAGACGGAAACCATTTAACTTTAGTTTTGCTGGAGTTATTGAATTTTTTAGCCATGTTTCTGTTAAACAAATGATATCACCTTGTAGCATTTTCCTGTGTTTCTGTAAATCCTCTATATAAATAGATAAACCCTGAACATTGTGTAAAATATTATATTAGTATCAGTTGATATGGTCTCGTTTTCGGGTTTTAAAAAAGTATCCATTGCTCCTAATGCCGA
>NW_008708925.1:0-891 GCF_000327385.1 Lottia gigantea
CCACACTTTGACAGAGACTCTGGTAAATTTTATGCTTCTTAAGTTTAACCATGGACAGCCCCTTAATCTAGTTTCATGCAAAAAAGATCCAAATTCGTGGTAGTTTCATTAGTTTTCTCTTTATTTATCAAAACAGAGTAAAATGGGTTGATTTGTCAGTTATTTGTAGTCTGAATTCGGCTTAGTACGGACTGAGTTGTCTTTTCCTGTTACTAGCTCTCAGATTTAAGAAATCAATAAAGGTATTCAGACGTCATTTCGCCCGCTTTACCACTTCGCCCCAAGGTCTCTTGAAAAAAAAATAATAAAACTTGCCAATCTTGCAATCATTTACGATTGCAAACATTTGGAGTTGTTCAAAATACCTCCGCCTTTGGTAAAAACTGTCTAAATATCGTCTTAGAGTCGTGTCAAGGCAAATTTATTTACCAGGGACGAAATGACACGGAGGCGGTTTGGCCTGTTATAAAATTATATTGTATGACAATCGAGACTTGAGCGTCTATTTAGCTTTGATAGTGTGACAATCAAGACTAGTATCTACTTTCGTTTTTCAACAAACATGGCGGACACGGTCTTGAAATTCATTGTTTACATTCATTAAATTGTGAAAATAAGCCAATTAAAGTCTATTCTGTTGTGTTTGCGATGGCCATAAAGATGCATAGTTGATTAAAACTTAAATTTATTATACATGAAATTCTTACAACAATGGCGGTCAGCCCGCCGACCTACTACAAAGTGAATGACGTCATGTGACCTCGTGCAAAGCAAGCAACCAGAAGCGTATATACTGTTTCGGCGTCACATACGTTCGAACCTAGACACAACATATTTTCCCCCCTTTTAGTTAAGCACATATATGATTAAACACTATCAATAAACACAAAG
>NW_008708925.1:7816-9820 GCF_000327385.1 Lottia gigantea
GATTTTTGAGGGGATACTTCGAGGCGTGTCTCTATGGATTCAGTACGTGATGCCAGTGCCTTGGGAGGTTTCAATGAGACTAAATGTGAGGAAGTTCTCACCACTCTATACCGCAATCCAACCCGGTGCAGAGATGTGATGTCAAAACTAACTGCACTCAACCCTTCTTCTCCCACTCTGATTTCTCTCCGTGCACTGAAATATTTACCAAGCTACAAAACTGCAGCCAGAGAGACAACATCCCTTAAGACAAGACAAAGGAAAAAGAGGTCAAATGCTGATCTCAAGCCATAGTCTGAAGACGGAAGGAAGGAAGGTATAGAACAGTGGCAGATATCTGTAGAAAGACCCATCTGACCATGCTCTGCACATCTCACACTCACACTCACAATTCTACAATTGAACAGCTGGTAGACCTGTTTTCCAAACAACCCTACACTCGTAGATTACCTTACAAGACAAATTAATCGAGCTCTAAATTCAACAGGCGCAGTCTTTTGAATGGAACACGAAAACCTTTGCCCAGTGTGCTACAGGCTGTGTACGAAATGTTAAAAGGTCCCTGGACAATTCAATCTAAGACAATGATAGTTTGGAGAAAAAATTATGACCCATTTGAAGAAAATCAAGACGTGATAATTTTAGCTAAAAATTTATTCATAAAAAAACAAAAATATCATCTTAAAAAATTATTTGGATTACAGAAAAATGTTTATTAAAAACAACATGGCGAACAGAGTCTTGAAATTTATTGATTACAAATAACATAAAAACCTCACAGATATTACAGGCTATTCATATTTCCCAAACCCTGAAAGAAAATACAATTTCAAAATATATTGAAATCTTAATTTAGATCAAAACATAGTCCACATATAGGCATAACAAATATCAATAGAAATAGCTTAGGTACATTCATACCAAATCAAACACTATGGAAATAATTTTTTTTCTACTTTTGCATGGAAGATTAAAAATATTTTATTGTTTCAATTTGTATTGCAATGTATCTGGAATATCCTGTTCAAATATTATACAAACATATTCATTTATAAGCCTGTGAGAGCTGTTTTTCTTTTATACTACTTTCATCAGAACTTCAGGATACAATATAATGACACGTAAAATTCTAAATCAACTATTACTTTCTTATTTTTCCATAGAAATTAGTTCTCTAAGAAGTTTAAACATTGTCATTCTAATAAAAACCTGGAAAACAGAAAAAATTCAGAATAAACAAATTTGGTACCTGACTAATGTTATACTTTGTTGACATCTTCTTTCTAACTCTTTTTACTGAAATCTTAAATAATTGTCAAATAAATTAAAAATTTAGATATTACAGGCTATTCATATTTTCCAAAACCCTGAAAGAAAATACAATTTCAAACATTAAAATCTTAATTTGGATCAAAACACTACAGAAATAATTTTTTTTCTACTTTTGCTTTCAACCTTAAAATTATTTTATTGTTTCAATTTGGATTGCAATGTATCTGGAATATCCTGTTCAAATATTATACAAATATATTCATTTATAAGCGAGTGGGAGCTATTTTACTTTTATACTACTTTCATCAGAACTTCAGGATACAATAAAATGACGCGTAAAATTCTAAATCAACTATAACTGTTTTATTTTTCAATAAAAACTAGATCTGTAAAAAGTTTCAAGGTTGTCATTCTTACAAAAACCTGGAAAACAGAACAAATTCAGAACAAACAAATTTATTACCTGACTAAAGTTGTACTTTGTTGAAATCTTCTTTCTAACTGTTTTTACTGAAATCTTCTTAAATAATGACTTTGTCAAATAACATAAAAACTTTACAGATATTACTGGCTCTCCATATTTCCAAAAAACTGAAAGAAAATACAATTTCAAACATTAGAATCTTAATTTAGATCAAAACTTAGTCCAAATATGGGCATAACAAATATAAATAGAAATAGCTTGAGGTATATTCGTACCAAATAAAACACTACAGAAATAATTTTTTTTTA
>NW_008708925.1:34295-35235 GCF_000327385.1 Lottia gigantea
CAAAGGAAAAAGAGGTCAAATGCTGATCTCAAGCCATAGTCTGAAGATCTTAGTTAGACGGAAGGAAGGAAGGAATAGAACAGTGGCAGATATCTGTAGAAAGAACCATCTGGCCATGCTCTGCACATCTCACACTCACACTCACAAAAGAGGTTACTATAAAGAGATCCAAACTGAAAGGAAAGTACACTAAAGACTAAACAAACCAGCCTGCATTAAGGAAACCATCTTTATTTTTTTGAGCAATTTAAGTTTACTATAGATAAAAAATTAAATTCGTTTCTATTTTTTTTCCCCCAGTCCAATTCTACAATTGAACAGCTGGTAGACCTGTTTTCCAAACAACCCTACACTCGTAGATTACCTTACAAGACAAATTAATCAAGCTCTAAATTCAACAGGCGCAGTCTTTTGAATGGAACACGAAAACCTTTGCCCAGTGTGCTACAGGCTGTGTACGAAACGTTAAAAGGTCCCTGGACAATTCAATCTAAGACAAAATTTTTAGGCTAATGCCTTTCTGTCGTGTGCAAAATTTCCCTTATTGCACACGGCATGGTAGGCTATACACAGCCCGTCTTCATTAGCAGCTGCAGAAATGTGGGACGTAAACTCTCCATTCATTTCATTTCCGAAATTCCGCAAATCACAAGTGAGGATTTATCTAAACACAAACCAGGCATCTAGAAACCAGCGTAGTAGGGCCTTCTCACATTTTCCAACACCAAAGAAAAGTTGATAAAGGCTTGGAATGTTTTTTGCTTGTTTGCTTGTTTTTTTTTGTTTTTTTATTTTGTTGATTTAAAAAAAAAAGGAAAAAGAATGAATTGAAAACATAATACAAAAAAAAAACAAATAAATAGGCCTACTTCTTTCTTAAAACAGGCGCCTCATTCCCCACAAAATGAGACGGTATTTGAGGGATGTGTGCAATCTTATA
>NW_008708926.1:0-1699 GCF_000327385.1 Lottia gigantea
CTTGTGGACAGATCAAGGACCAGCTGGCAGACCAGATCCTCAGGTTCTCGTGCCAAGTTTACATCCATGGCCACCACAGCCCCATATACCTAAAACATGGTATGCCACAGATCTTTGGTCATTATTTTCAACATGGCAACTGTGTTAAGTCTCTTCTATGCCAAGTTGACATACCCAGTTGCAGAGTGGCAGTGGGTGTCTAACACTGCCTCATTAATCATAGCATCACTTATTTTAGAAGAAATGTAGACCAGTAAAATTGTGTTTCCCTTCTGCTTAGGATTGTTGCTATTATCATGACAAACCCCTAAATGTATTGTTTTTGACAAGAATTTGAAATTGAATTTCAGAAAGCCAAGAGGTCAGAAGAAGTACCAGATGATATGGCTAGTGAAATTTATGCTTTAAAACAAGCCAGAATGTCTGATTTGCTGTCATAAACAAACCAATATGTTGTTTTAGTGATAGTTCTATTAGCTTAATGTGATGTCACCAATATTCGTAGGGACTCATTTTTCATGAATTAGGTACACAAGTTGATTTAACCCTTTGAACTCTAATAGCTGCTCATAGTATCACGAATACTTGTCTTATTAACTGTATTAAACTAAGCCCACTGCACTTCATTTTGTGGGCGTGGAAATGAGATGCTATTTAAATTTGACCGATCAGATCAGTAGAACATGGTCATGTAAACAAAACACAACATTGCTATTTGCTGCCGCCACGTAAATATTCCAAAGTAAAGTTTGATTTTTCTCTTGGCTTCAATTCTTTAGTTAAAATCTTACTCTATTCTGTAACATCCATATTAATCAAAATATTTAATGACACACTGCTTTCATTTTGTTTCGCAAACAAAGCATCATAAGGAGTGATTTGTTTTGATTGGCTGAGATTTTACAAGCAAGACAGCAGGGCCAATTTCGATTGGACAAAATCTTTCTATGAATACGTAATGATGTAAAAGCTGTTCGCGATTAGTGACATCATCAGATCATCAGACATTTAGTTTTAGTGAAATTGAAAGAACCACAGATAACTACTTGAAAATTGGAATGGTGCAAATTGATGCTATCAGTGTCCCTGATAGCCTTCACATTCAAAATTTAGAGAACCTCTTGAAGGATTTTTCTAAACAAGGGTTTTGCTTACTGGCAATTAGAATATTATTGTTTTTATCAGTTATTCCTATATAAATATATTTGATATTAATTTGTTATTATGATAATGGTCGTTGGTTTTTAATTAACTGGTTATTAATTATTCTTATTTAAACAGTCATATTTTTCAGCCAAAATGGTTGATATATATTTGTTTTTCAGTTATTTGTTATCAGTGTCATATGATTTATTTTATTTCTTTATTTTTGTCGTTGCTGTTTATGTCAGAATATTTTGACAGTTGTCTGTTTGAGTACAGTCAGAAGACATTATACTCTGTTAAATGGGGATTTATTATACCTCCCAAGAAAGTATTCATCTTTCCAAATATAATTGAGTTTGGCAGATTCAAGGTATCTAAAGAAGTTTAAAAGATGCAAAAATTCGCCATTTTTCGAAAGATACCATTGAGTAGTTAGCGAATCTTTCANACTAAGTCAGTTGATAGTGGTCAAATCTAACTATTTGTATCATTTTCCCTGAATGAAAAACTATTTCATCTGCAAATAAAAATATACGAGGCAGCTTGTGTCTTC
>NW_008708926.1:1749-2650 GCF_000327385.1 Lottia gigantea
TTCACTGGAATATACTGATGTGGATGGTACCAAAGCCTTAAGAGTTTTTATGAGGGTACTAGATGTAACTACTGACAGAAAGGAAGCTGAAAGAAGTAAGTTGATGTAAACTAGCAATTGTGAATACCATATGTTGTAGAACAACAGTCACTGGTTATTGTTTTATGCAACGGTTCGACGTGTTTCCAACAGCGTCTGTGCCTGGAGACTACGCGAGAAACACCTCATACCGTTGCATGAGAGCTTTGCCAGTGATTGTTGTTCCATAATGCTGTGTCTACATACACTACATCCATTATTTCAAGAAAGGCTGACAGATACCATTTTCAAACATCCAGCACATTTAACAGAATTACAATACAATTTTTTTTTTAAATCATTTCTCAAAATGTAACTTACTGATAAACATTTCTTTGTATATTTAGATATTAATTTAGAAGTCCTTGGAGTTCATACTGCTAAGACTTGTGCCGATTTGGCACTACAAGGGGAATACACACAATCACGTGGTGTGGCTTTTATGAGTCATAGACTTGCCTGGAGAAACACGTAAGACTCAATTTTTTGTTTGTTTTTTTATACATTGATTTGATAATTTGTTGCATACAGCTTGTCATCTTTGTCCGTCTGCCTTTTGCTTGTCAACTACAAGTCTGTATATAATTTAACAGGCTTTGTCCATCTGCCTTTGCTTGTCAACTACAAGTCTGTATATAATTTAACAGGCTTTGTCCGTCTGCCTTTGCTTGTCAACTACAAGTCTGTATATAATTTAACAGGCTTTGTCCGTCTGCCTTTGCTTGTCAACTATAAGTCTGTATATTATTTGACAGGCGATAAATCTTTGTCTGTCTGCCTTTGCTTGTCAACTACAAGTCTGTGTATAATTTGACAGGCAAAA
>NW_008708926.1:8631-9861 GCF_000327385.1 Lottia gigantea
AAAAAAAAAAAAAAAAAAACTAAAGTGATTTAAAAGAGGTTTAGATATCCTTTGTATATATAGAGAGAATACTCAGCTTCTGTTTGCAAAAAAAAAATTGATCAATTCCAAAACCTGAGATAATGGTTGCTCAATGTTATCCAGCAACATTCTGCTCGCTAAATGGAAACAATGTTTTATATGTACCCATGAACATTCACCTATGAACATTCTTCTTTATAAGATATATTCTAGTACTTTCCTTATCAAAACATTACTTACCTGTCCAGGTGTATGAAGATTCCAGTCTATACCATAAACAAACTCTGTATGATGTTCTACAGTTTTTAATAATTTATTTTCTAATATATCCCAAAATCTACAAAATTCACATATACAAAATATTTTGCCAGACAAAAATAATGAGTCTACAAAAAATAATGGTAGAATCAGAATAACGTTGATTAAAGAATACAACTCAGTAATCTTAATCTACTAGATAATAAAATTGATACTTTAGTGAGTTGTGTTGAAAAGTACTCAAGGTAATCAGTTGATTAACGAATACAACTCAGTAATCTTAATCTACTAGATGATAAGAGAATTGATAGTGAGTTGTATTGAAAACTACTCAGGGTAATCAGTTGATTTAAGAATACAACTCAGTAATCAAAATCTACTAGATAATAAAATTGATACTTTAGTGAGTTGTGTTGAAAACTACTCAAGGTAATCAGTTGATTAAAGAATGTAATCTTATATGATAAGAGAATTGATAGTGAGTTGTATTGAAAACTACTCAGGGTAATCAGTTGAAAGAATACAACTCAGTAATCTTAATCTACCTGACATAGAGTAATCAGTTGATTATAGAATACAACTTAGTAATCAAAATCTTTTACATAGAAAAATTTATAGTAAATTGTTTAATAACTACCCTTTGTTATTTTTTTATTTATAAGAGACAATTTGGTATATTGTGCAATTACATATATTCACAAAAAATTGCATTTTTACAATATAAGAATAGTCCTATAATATACATAAGCATACCGAATTTCCTTGGTCAGAATTGTGCATATTGTCAAAAAGTCCAAAATGTGGCTAAATTGAAAAATAAGCTTACCTAACAGTAAAATCATAAGAACATGTAGCAATTATTTTAGCATTAAAAGGTGAGGTCTGAAACAAAAATAAGAAATTATCTTTTGTCATCCTGCTTGAAAAACAACAAAATAGGTAAAACCTAGG
>NW_008708927.1:0-1450 GCF_000327385.1 Lottia gigantea
ACAAATTTGAGACTATTTTGCCTTTTCTGTTTACTACTTTACCAAAGCTATCAAAAGAAACTTTGCATCAATTTGTTTGGAATTTCTAGAAGAACTTTTTTTTATAGATAAATCAAGAATAAACTTATCAAATCAACTTTATCAAAACAATACAGAAATAAAATTGGCTTATATTTGAAAATTTGTTGTCCAATTCTATTTCTAGTCATCTAAGAGTCAAGGAACTAGATTACTAGTAATTAGTATGGATTACACATGGATGTCTCCGATCCCATGGAATAGCAAGTGAAATGTCAAGTGAAATATCAAGTGAAATGTCAAGTGAAATGTCAAGTGAAATATCAAGTGAAATATCAAGTGAAATGTCAAGTGAAATATCAAGTGAAATGTCAAGTGAAATGTCAAGTGAAATGTCAAGTGAAATATCAAGTGAAATGTCAAGTGAAATATCAAGAGAAATGTCAAGAATTTCCTAACTCTTCAGTGACTGACACTTACAAAATATTCTGATAAATGTAAAAAAGTAAATTTTGAAAACAGACCTGTATTTGATCAAAACCTAGAAATGAGTGAACAAGTTTTTGTCCATTGAGATGAGTTGTAACAGTCTAGCATTATCAATTTACTTGTCATAATTAAGTTTAGGGTATGATCTGCAACCCAATGTGTATTTTTTTGTTCACACTAATTGTTTGACCACCATTAATAATTTGAATGAATACTGTTGAGATGACAACCAAAAAATCCCTCACTTTATCACAATATTTACAGGGCACCACAGGTCGGAATGTTTCTTAGATCACATTGAGAGTCATTAGCAAACTCATCATGATACTCCACTAGGTGCCTGACTTTTAGATGCATCTGTTGTTGATGAAGAAACCATCTGTAAAAAAATAAGAAATTTAAATTTGATTATTAATTATCTAAAAATTTGCTTTAGGTTAAACACTGAACAAATTTTTTCATTTTTAAATTGTCACTCCCAAATGTATTCCATATCATATTTAAAAGGCATGTATTAATTTAAATATTTGCTTGACTTGATAATAGAGCACAAATTCTGCTATTTGGGATTGTGGTTCCGAACAACGTGAATAAGGTTTTTATAGGTGTCATGATGAATCAGGAACTGTGTTCGAGAGTGTTTTGGAGCGATGGTTGACAAACTGACAACATAAGCCTGGTGTAAAAGAAACAGGTCTATAAGCTTGATGATTGAAAGCATACTTCCCAACCAAGATCAATGTGCTATTTAGAGAAGTTGCTACTTACTGATTTTAAGAACTGGGAAGTGAAAACCCAGATGCTAAAGAAGTAATGCTTTGTCGAGAACCGTATTTACATCTAACATAACCAAATACATTAGCACCATTCATTAAAATACCAACAATCACTATCATCTACAATAATAAATGATTCTTTTACATGAAAAATTCAAACAAAGCAA
>NW_008708927.1:7195-9575 GCF_000327385.1 Lottia gigantea
TGCGCTAGCATTCAAACGACCCCCCAAAAATGGAAACCTTAATTGAAACCATATTCTGGGATAAGCTAAATTAATTCTCTCCCAACCACTTTTTCTTTTGCAGGAATCAGTGTTAGAACAGACAGATCATCGTATNTGATGCATCATAAATTTGTACTTGTGGACAATAAATTACTAATAAATGGATCATTTAATTGGACTCGTCAAGCAATCACTGGCAACCAGGAGAACTTGCTTATTACTAATGATAATTATGTTGTCCGAGAGTTTAAAGCCGAATTTACCAGACTTTGGGAGGAGTTTGATCCACTGAACTATGCAGCATCCGACCAAGTGAAGACCACATAGACTTTAAAGTAAATATAAGATCTGACATCGATAGCAGCCTTCATTTGACCGTGTCCACATTTCAAAGACTTCCATGTAAAGCTTGTGCTCTATTCCTGTATGATAAAGAAGATACAACATTACTATCACTATCACCATCTAGTTCACTAGGTCCTCAACATGTAACATCATCCGCGTCTAATACCATCCTCATCATCACGTTCTCCGAATATCATCCATCCGAGGCATCACCATCGTCAGTGTGCCAACATCGACATTGACTGTATAGATCACCCACTTTAGTCAGTGAATGCAATATGGAGTAGATTCTGATGAATCTGTTTTATGCAATTTCTTAGAAACCAAACTTACTTGCTCGAAAAAAGAATCTGGTATCTGATTGATGGGAAGCAATCTCTATCATTTCCTAAACATTGAATTATAAAATTTGATATTTTATGTATCTAAAATTTTTCAGTGAATGCGATTTACGGAATACGGGAAAATTATCATGGACAATATCAGCTTTTGCGTACTTACTTCCTGACAGGAATAACTTTGTATTTATACCGTTTATAAATGTTTTTATTGCCATCTGATTACGTTTTTTTATTATCTCAATTTTATATTCCACATGTTATGTAACATGCCATTTTTTCGTTTGTATAAAGTTTGTTTTAAAAATCTGACGTTTTGTATAGTAACTTCCCTTGGATCGCTTCTCTGAACACCTTCCTTCTGGTAATGGACGGTTCCGATTCTAAATATTTCAATACGAATGGAGTCAAACTGATTGCCTTCGATCTGTAAAACTTGTCGATGTTACGATGTTCAATTTGCAAACAAGTTTTATTATTGAAGACAATAAAAAAGCCTATTATAATAAACGAGGAACGGTGTCCGATGCGGTGTACGTTGCAGGAACTGCTTAAGGTTTTTTTTGCTATCTTCAAATCTTGTATGTAGGATTTCAGAGAGTTGTTCATCACCTATAGGGTGCTTGAGACGGCAAGTTGGGAGCTAGAGCTGACACGGGGATGATCAGGTCTATTGGATATTATCCCGTGGTGACCTGTTAAATTTAGTTGTATGACAACACATAATGAGCTTCCCCTATCTAATGCAACTAAAGCAGTCTTTAAAACGAAATTCAAATGGTAACGAATTTGAGAGTAAAACGTTATAATTATGACGTCAAACAATTAAAATACCTAAAATAATAAAATAACGTCACAAGTCACAGAAAATTACTTACAAGAAGACGTGTAAACAAATTTCTCTGCGAATTTTGTCGATTTTGTTGAGTTTATTAGAATACAGGTAATTGATGTTATGGTTTTTATGTAAATTTGAACTGTCTTAATAGTGTTTTAAAGATTGAGATATTTACAGAGAAATCTTCGAACCATGCCCTAGTTCATACTGCAATTGTTTTCTAAATTCAGAAATCAGAATACCAAAAAACGCCGTGGAGTGTGGTCTTTCACCAAGCGATCACCTTCAATATTCGATCAATTATCATAAGCATTATCCTAAGCGCTTGCTGTAGTGCTTGAGACCTATATTAGATACAAGGTGACTCAAAGCAGAACTTTTATTTTAATAGCAAATTTCTTTACATCTCTACCGACCCCACTGCCTAATGGGATAATCTGGGAAAGATGAATTCTAAGAGGTTTGGCAAAGGACCAGCTGGTAGATAGGATCCTTAATTGTGATCCTAATTTGCTATTCTTGTAAAATAGAGCTGTTTATTTTTTTTAATTTTAACTGATAATGAGAAATCGGAAGGCATCCCGGGCTCTTAGATTAGCGTGTGAGCAAGCGTTTATCTCGCTGCACCACTCAGATTGTCTAGACGAGTTAGGGCTAATTCCCATTTGAGCTACTTCATTTTCCCGTGAGGGCTACTATGATATTTAAAGAGATTAACTATTCCCGTTAGGGCTACTTAGTAAATAAGGATACTAAGTTAAAAATATCAAAACTTCGTTTACAAAACAATCTTATTAATACATGAACAAAGTCTTACTGAATTAGTCAAATCCAAA
Source organism: Lottia gigantea (assembly GCF_000327385.1). NCBI lineage: Eukaryota > Metazoa > Mollusca > Gastropoda > Lottiidae > Lottia > Lottia gigantea. The sequence continues at coordinate 9,574 of NW_008708927.1, forward strand.
CA
>NW_008708928.1:0-1312 GCF_000327385.1 Lottia gigantea
TCTAAGGCTGTATTTACTTGTCACATCTGGCTAGAGCTTTAGGCTGTTGATTTGGTTATATTTACCTGTCACATCTGGCTAGAGCTCTAGATTGTAGATTTGGTTATATTTACCAGTCATGTCTGACTAGAGCTCTAGACTGCTGATTTGGTTATATTTACCCGTCACATCTGGCTAGAGCTCTAGACTGTTGATTTGGTTATATTTACCCGTCACATCTGGCTAGAGCTCTAGATTGTTGATTTGGTTATATTTACCAGTCATATCTGACTAGAGCTCTAGACTGCTGATTTGGTTATATTTACCCGTCACATCTGGCTAGAGCTCTAGACTGTTGATTTGGTTATATTTACCCGTCACATCTGGCTAGAGCTCTAGATTGTTGATTTGGTTATATTTACCAGTCACATCTGGCAAGAGCTCTAGATTGTTGATTTGGTTATATTTACCAGTCACATCTGGCTAGAGCTCTAGACTGTTGATTTGGTTATATTTACCAGTCACATCTGGCAAGAGCTCTAGATTGTTGATTTGGTTATATTTACCAGTCAAATCTGGCTAGAGCTCTAGATTGTTGATTTGGTTATATTTACCAGTCACATCTGGCCAGAGCTCTAGATTGTTGATTTGGTTATATTTACCAGTCATGTCTGACTAGAGCTCTAGATTGTTGATTTGGTTATATTTATCAGTCACATCTGTCTAGAGCTCTAGACTGTTGATATGGTTATATTTACCAGTCATGTCTGACTAGAGCTCTAGATTGTTGATTTGGTTATATTTACCAGTCATGTCTGACTAGAGCTCTAGACTGTTGATTTGCCTGTATTTACCAGTCATGTCTGACTAAAGTTCTAGACTATTGATTTGCCTGTATTTACCAGTCACATCTGACTAGAGCTCTAGATTGTTGATTTGGTTATATTTACCAATCACATCTGGCTAGAGCTCTAGATTGTTGATTTGGTTATATTTACCAGTCACATCTGACTAGAGCTCCAGATTGTTGATTTGGTTATATTTACCAGTCACATCTGGCTAGAGCTCTAGACTGTTGATTTGGTTATATTTACCAGTCAAATCTGGCCAGAGCTCTAGATTGTTGATTTGGTTATATTTACCAGTCATGTCTGACTAGAGCTCTAGACTGTTGATTTGGTTATATTTACCAGTCACATCCGGCTAGAGCTCTAGATTGTTGATTTGGTTATATTTACCAGTCACATCTGGCCAGAGCTCTAGATTGTTGATTTGGTTATATTTACCAGTCATGTCTGACTCAAGCTCTAGACTGTTGATGTGACTGTATTTA
>NW_008708928.1:2577-3826 GCF_000327385.1 Lottia gigantea
TATATCAGCAGGTATAACAAATATTTAGACCACTATACAGATAGCTGGTAAAGTAAATATTTACACAATTATACAGATAGCTGACATGGAGATGTATCAGCTGGTAAAGAAAATATTGAGATGACTATACAGATAGCTTATATAACGCATTATCAGCTGGTATCGTAAATATTTAGATGACAATACTGATAGCTGAAATTGAGTTCTATCAGCTGGTAAAGTAAATATTTTGACCACTGTACAGATAGCTTAAATAGCTCATTATCAGCTAGTATGATAAATATTAACATGACAATACAGATAGCTTAGACTGAGTTCTATCAACTGGTAAAGTAAATATGTTGACCACAGTACAGATAGCTGAAATTGGGCATTATCAGCTGGTAGAGTAAATATTTTGACCACTGTACAGATAGCTGAAATTGGGCACTCTCAGCTGGTAGAGTAAATATTTTGACCACTGTACAGATAGCTGAAATTGAGTACTATCAGCTGGTAAAGTAAATATTTTGACCACTGTACAGATAGCTGAAATTAGGCACTATCAGCTGGTAGAGTAAATATTTTGACCACTGTACAGATAGCTGAAATTGGGCACTATCAGCTGGTAGAGTAAATATTTTGACCACTGTACAGATAGCTGAAATTGAGTACTATCAGCTGGTAAAGTAAATATTTTGACCACTGTACAGATAGCTGAAATTGAGTACTATCAACTGGTAAAGTAAATATTTTGACCACTGTACAGATAGCTGAAATTGAGTACTATCAACTGGTAAAGTAAATAGTTTGACTACTATACAGATAGCAGAAATTGAGCACTATCAGCTGGTAAAGTAAATAGTTTGACTACTATACAGATAGCTGAAATTGAGTTCTATGAGCTGGTAAAGTAAATAGTTTGACTACTATACAGATAGCTGAAACAGATCTGTATCAGCATTGTATCAGCATTTAAAGCAACGTTTTGTGCATCTATACAGATAACTGAATTTGAGCTGTATCAACAACTAGTAATATAAATATGTATCATATTACAATATGCACATCGTATTGTGTGGTCGTGTATCGATACTTGATGTTACCAGGCATCCTAGACAAACATTTATACACATATAACAAAACAACATCAAAATGCAAATGTTCAATTCATGAATGTAAATGTGGCAACATGACGTCAGTTGTTTTAAACCACTCTGCAGCAGAACTAATATATTATAATAATAATAGTAATATTTTGATTACACGA
>NW_008708929.1:0-1060 GCF_000327385.1 Lottia gigantea
GGTAGGCGCGATGTTGGCATGCTAGAGGTAGTAAGAAATGATCAATGTATTCTGACACTGCATATGACTCACTACCACAGTCAGATATAATCGGGCGGCCTTTAGGGATTTTATTCGAGATAAACCACTCCTTGGTTGGATTCTTATGGATTTTAGGCAAAGTGTACAAATGTCTCTCGCGACAATCAGGTTTGGCAGACAGATAGTCATATTGTTTCTGTTTGAGATAACTAGTTTTGACTAAATCGGCAAGAATATTATTAATCATGTTAGCAGTTTGCTTTGAAAATTGGTTTCGGTAAAATGGCATAATGTTTAGGATTATTCAGTTGATTCTCTGCTTCTGAAACGTAATCCTCTATTCAGAATGACACAACATGAACCTTTGTCACTCTTTTTAATAACAATGCTATCGTCTTTCTTAAGTAAGTTTAACGCTTCACGTTCCACTCGTGTGAGATTAGGCTTTTCGTGTGTTATGGAAAGGTTCCCTGTTTGGCTATTCATACTAGCAAATGCTTTCAATATTTCAGGATGGATGGCGGCCTGAGGGGGTGTCCACGTGGATTTAGGAATAAACATTGTTCTAGCACCACGTGGGGGTGGTTTCGAAAAAAATATGTGCAGCTAAGATTTCGTTGAAATCGTTCAATGGATTGAATGCTGAAGGGGTGTGAGAATTTTGCGGCTCAAGTTAACTACAGTTTGGCCTAGCGGTGGCCTCTCAGTCTTTTTATCCCCAGTAATTAGTTTAAAGACTTACTCGATGCTTGAAGCTGGTGTATCCAAAACAAATAAATGCTGTTTGCTGTTTCTGGAGACCAATGAAGATTATCAACTGTTTCGAATTCTTCTTCGTAGGGTGGTAAGATTGTTGCGCTGTTGATACTGGACTCCATCATCATGTTGTTGAGGGTGCTGAGGTTCTGTTGTGCTTTCTTCGAGATTTTATTTGAAATGGGTATACATGTGAAGAGGATCTTGGAGTTTGGGAAGGTTTTGTTGGCTGTGGCGATTAATTTCTGGGCTTGGTTAAAGGAGGTCTTTGGTATCTGATCAC
>NW_008708929.1:13343-14760 GCF_000327385.1 Lottia gigantea
ATAGGTATATTTTGCATTACATGTCAAACATGCTGTAGTGCATAATACGNGGTTTTAAATAGAAATTTTATATGTTTGGATATCAGTTACCTCACTTTGTCCAACCCTTCACTGAAAAATGTGAAATCGAGGTTTCTCCCAGGTATCGAGGCTACAATCTCGCGAATCTCGTAACTGACCATGTTAGTTTGTCACATGAAAAAGATATGGACATGCCTGTTGGATTTATTGCTTTTATCGAAGAGGTTGAATATTCTCAAGTCTCTGCGTTTTGTAGCGATTTCTATTTGGATGTTCTCGATACTGTAGAATTCGGAGGTTTTTTGTTCATTGCCTTTTTTGAGTTATCTGAAATACTGGACTGTTACATATTTTGCCGCCTGAACGGATTTACTTGCACCATGTTCATTGGTTGCTGAATAGATCTTCTTCGACTTACTTTGTGGATCAATGGTAAGAATAATTTTAATGTTTGACATTAATTATCCACCTCCTGATTACTTTCTTATAGAGACAGTCTGAAGATGAAGAAATTAGATTTTGGGATGAAGAATACGTGTTTTCATGATTACTGTTTATCAGCTTTTTGTAAACTAACTTTTGCTTTTATAAGATGTTGAACTAAAATCTTTTGTGTACCAACCAGGCTAATAAAGACGGGTATACACCATGCAGTGTGCAATCAGGGGAAATTTTGCCTAGACAGCAGCTGTCGTCTACTCTTCTTTGCTTTTCGGCAGCAATCATCAATATTATTAATTTATAATTAATTGTTTTTTCTTAAATATTGCAATCTTTTCTTTGAATGCGATTCACAGTATGAACACCAAAATAGAACAGACTGAACCTTTTTGCAATGAAGTTAATGAAAGGTTTACAAGGATCGGTAGAGGTAGTTTTATGTTCCTGATATTTTGTTTTTAGAATGTTTTATTAACCCAATCATTTACCTAAAAAAAACTTTGTTTTCAAATAAGCCAGAAAGATATTTTTATGTTTCTTAATTTATTGTTTTATTTTTTGTTTTGTTTATGGATTTTGTGTTTTTGCATGCAGTTTTAATTAGATTATGGTTTTTGTTTGCTTGGGCAAATAGCACCTTAAATTATGATTATGATTTTCAATTATTGTCAGTTTTATTGATGGGATGGTGTGTCCTCTGAAATTAGCTTTAACATAGCTCAGAAAGAGCTTTCAGAATTGCTTAGAGTGAAGTGGAGCTGATTGCATCGAAAGTGAAATTTCTTCATTTCTCCAAACTTTAAAATGCATTTACCAACAAACAGTTTAACTCAGAAAACAATCTATCCATTAGTGTGCTGGAAAGCTCAGAAAGAGAGCATGATCATACAACCAACATTTACTTCAGATGACACAATCCCTTTCAGTTGCTCCAAACACTGACTCGTATCCGATA
>NW_008708929.1:18205-22412 GCF_000327385.1 Lottia gigantea
TTGTTTACTGCTAGCATCCGTATAACCGTCTATGGCAAAAATTGTATTTATTGTGAATTCGTTTTACTGCGTTTGACTCTTCGAGCATTGCTTTCTCGTAACGCTCAAGCTCGGTTTTTACGGCGTTTGGCGTATCCTTCATATTTAAAGTCTTGGTTGGTTGTAGTCAATTTACTAGTAGTCATGGTGGGTAAATCTGGTAAGTCTGCCCTAGGTTTTGATTTATCTTCTACCTGTCCCATACGTTTTCTATTTGTGAAACTTGATTTGACAAAGTTACAAACTGTGTCGACATATTTTGCACTTCGTCCATGCGCCTATCTGATTACTGCGTAATTTGTGGGTGTGGTTAACGTCAAATTATCAAGGTCAGATAATGGATCAGGTATTTCAAGTCCTGAAATTTCACCCGTCTCAATCATTTCTATCCAATAATTTGGTCTTAAATTTCCAATACTTAAGATTTGCTCTAAAGTTATTGGGGTATCTTGACTATCACGAATTTGAATTATTCGTTCGGCTATCTTACCCCCTGCATGTCTTATTTTTTTAAACTCTTCCGTCGTAGCGATTTGTATATTAATTGATTTCCCTACACCAGCCATGTTTGTTTGAATGTCAAAAGAGAAATGTTAAAACATCTCCGGACGGCGGAAATGTCGAATACAAGGTAATAACATAAATGACACCAAATGTAGCAGAATCGCTACATGGCAGAGGAGTAAGTACTCAACTCTGCTGTGGGTAAAGTATGGTGTTGGAAATGACAACAAGTAATAAGTTTACTTTATGTACACTTAAATACAATCAGGTTAAATAGAAAATCCGGTCGTACATTCAATGCAGCTCCTAAATCTGTTGTGTCTAACTGCACGCGTGGTTTGGTTTATATAGCCAGTCATCGGCTGCTGATTGGTTGAGCACGCACGTGCATTCATAACAACTACTGCACGTGTTTGGTCTCGTTCGGATACCAGTCTTCATAAATAGGCGGAGATTGCCGATGTGAACTCGTAAGCTTGTTGTACCAGTACCTGGATAATCAAGACTGTAAACAAGGGAGATCAACTTCCGTAACACACAGGGTGTATTCTTTTTGCTACACCGGAGTACTCCGGTTGACTCCGAATCACGAAAATGACTGTTCTTTTTAAAAATCCTAGTTCTCCGAATAAAAAGAACAACGCGGAGAGTTCTCCGAATTGGTCCGTTTCTCTCCGCCCCTTGACATGGCGGCAAACATGAGGTTAGTAAATAATTCACCACTTTTTTTTTGGTCTTGTGTGTACAAAACATTCATTTCCATGGGTTTTGTGAAAGAAAACAATTACACGGTTATATTCAGCAGTTAATTCCGAATTGTCGCTGCATGACATGAATCAGCTATATAATATGATTGCATATATATGAGCCTCTGAGTCTGAGTGCAATAGGTTATGCCAGAAGGGTCTATCTCAAACCATGGTTTGAAGTGTTGAGAAATAATAAACTTTCAAGGCTTACAAAACAAAATATTCTGTTTTGTACTAATTTGTAGATCACTGTATCACTATACAATGGTCACAGGGGCTCATAATAGGCCTATTAAGGCAAAATGATATTCTATTGTGGACTAGGTCCAGTCTATAGCCATAGGCCCTATTCTGAATTCTGATCATAATATTGTATCAATCCCTTGCCCTTGTCCAGTTAGGTATGAATGTGTGTGCATTTAAGTCACACACCAATTGTGAAAGTTATCTCTTATCTTAATTTCTTATTTTCTTTTTTATAGTAATCGTTCGGAAGCATCAGATAAATTGGTAAATTATCAAATTGTTTATGACGGTCAGGTTATCTCTGCCCTCCTAACAGAAGAAGATGGAGAAAAAATTTTGAATGGGGGTAAGTTACATTTACAATTGATCTTGTTATGATATCTGTCATAATAATCTGATAGAGATTTAGTTTATCAATACATAATCCATTAAAATATACCTTACATATTGTAATATTTCTTTCTATTTCTACAAACAATTTCGTTTCTGAGACTTTCATACGATTTGTCCAACAGATGGTGAATGTGATTGACATCTTTATAATATTTTTTCAAAAAATAAATTGACTTTTCAAAACTTTAATTGACTTATTGTGTATTTTCAGATCCAGATATGTTACAAGCTGTTATAAATTCAAAAGAAATTCAAAAGAAATTGAGAAACATGATCATGGTAAGTTCATTTTGAATTCACTAGCTACATTCATCATCCTATATATGTAGCATGCTGCTTAGTTTACAAAAAATGAACACAGAAAAACAATATTTGTTATCGAGTTATTGCCTTGTTCTTTAAAATATGTTCATTTCTCTGAGCTTACAAGCATTCTAGAAGTCACAAGTTATTCATATTTATTATCCTGCCATTCAAGCGGGTGTCTATTCATATGCTTATTCAAATTCTTAAAATCTTGCTTTGTGTTTTAGTACATGATAAACCATCCTGCAGTAGTAGTAGCACACCAATTAACTCTGCATCAACATCAAAAACTGAGCACTCAAATGAAACCACTAAAGGTATTAATTTTTGATCATATATGCTTCTATAAATTTAAAAGTTGCAGAGAGGCAAGTCACAACTGCAATAAAACTCTCTTAAATTATAGAAATATAATTTAAGTGAATATTTAAAAAATGAACGATTAACGTGCCAAATTGAACAAGCTGCCAAAGAAAATTGTGATACATCTATATACATATATTCATATTATATGAAGCTTTTAAATAATCTTTTTTAAATGTATTTATATTTCAGAAAGTGATTGGACGCCTAAAAACACCCGTTATCTAATATCCTTGGTTCGTCCAAAGTTGTATACTGAGGAAGGCGAAAAGTTGATTTGTAAGTCAGGAATATGGAAGGAAATAAGCTTAAAATTAAAACAAAATGGCCACATTCACAGCAGTGAAAGATGCAGGGGAAAGTGGAGGACATTAATAACCTCGTATAAGAAAATATCCGACTCAAATAAACAAAGTGGAGAAAATTTAAAAACTCACGAATTTTTTGATGAGTTGTCATTTTTAGATAAAAGTGCGGATGTTGAACCTGCTTACATTTTAGAGTCAAGTAAAGATTGAAAAAATAGAAAATGATTCTAAAAGTGACGATGATGAACAAGCACCATCACTTCATAAAAAAAGTAAAAAAAACTACCAAAGGGAGAAAATCAACAGTTGATTCGGTAATTGACTACTTAAAAGAGCAGAAGAAAAAAGCAGAGACAGGAACAACATGATCAAAAGATAGCTTGCCAGGCAAGGTAACACACGCCCACTGGCAGCTGTCAGAAATGATTAAACAGTCTTTAGTGACTACAGGGTTGCACAATATAGCTAATAGAGTGAAACGCCAAGTCAGATACGATATTTCGGTGAAATATTATCCGATCATCGCGAAAATCGATAGGGATCATCTTCATAATAACGTTGACATACAAAATAAAAATCAAAAGAATCTGTAAAAATTGTAGCCTGTAGAGTGAGCACGAGTTGCACAATATAGCTAATAGAGTAAAATGTCAGGTCAGACACGATATTTCGGTGAAAAATTATCCGATCATCATGAAAATCGATAGATCATCATGAAAATCAATAGGGATCATCTTCATAACGAGATAGACATACAAAATAAAAATCAAAAGAATCTGTAAAGAATTGTAGCCTGTAGAGTGAGCACGAGTTGCACAATATAGCTAATAGAGTAAAACGTCAAGTCAGACACGATATTTCGGTGAAAAATTATCCGATCATCACGAAAATCGATAGGGATCATCTTCATAATGACATTGACACACAAAATAAAAATCAAAAGAATCTTTAAAAAATTGTAGCCTGTAGATTGAGCACGAGTTGCACAATATAGCTAATAGAGAAAAACGTCAAGTCAGACACGATATTTCGGTGAAAAATTATCCGATCATCACGAAAATCAATAGGGATCATCTTCATAACAACATTGACATACAAAACAAAAATCAAAAGAATCCATAAAGAACTGTAGCCTGTAGAGTGAGCACGAGCCAAATGTGAACGGACGGACGGACAAACGGACCGACGGGGTGATTACAATATACGCCCATCTTACGTGTGGGCGTATGAAAATGGAACTAATGGCATCTCTCGTCAGGGCAATTACCCCTAAAAATGATTAGATTCGAAAAAGGTGTT
>NW_008708929.1:24498-30269 GCF_000327385.1 Lottia gigantea
TTCAAATTTGAAAGCATCAACTGATAGCCAAGGTCATCAAAAGTCAAATATTGAAATTTCCTAAACCTGTTCCTTTTTTTGAATTATGAAGCAGAAATAACCTAACTTCTAAGACAAAGTGGCTCAACGGATGTGGTTATAGTATGCAAACTTTCATTCTAAAAAGTGTATTCTTTTCGAGTTATGCCCCTGACCAAAAATGTCAATAATGTGTAATTTAATCCGGATGTGCCACGCCTACCTCATTTTTGGTACAAGTTAATTTTAATTTTGCTTTAAAACAAAATGTAACATATCACTGGAAAAAGCATGGCAACCAAATTAAGAATCCGAAAAAGTAAACCTCTACGTTAATTAGGTCACGTGGTACAACAGTCTAAAGTTGCGAATTTGGCTGTTTTCGGACAGCTATAAAACCGGAAGTACAAGTCGGAGGTCCAATGTCAAAGTATCAACTGATAGCCAATGTCAATAACCTTTGACCTTAGAAAGGTCAAGGTCACGAGATAAACTTAATAAAATCTTCAACCGGAAGAAACAAAAGCGAAATTTAAAAAAAATAGTTTTTGTTGGCAATCGATTGCAGTTTACATACACATCAAAATTCCATTCTTCAAAGATTTTTTCGTTTTACAAAAGTGTGTTATTCCCATATGGCGGTCAAAGTATCACTTTCGGTCTGAATTTTCTTTTTAAATCGGCTGTAGAATTTTATTTGCTAAAGATCAGCTAAATTTTGTTGACCTACATAAATTATACCGAAAGTTATTCAACCAGAAGTAGATTTGAAATTCAGTTGTTTTCCTGTTAAAAGGCAGAAATGAAGTGCAAAATTTGACCGTACCATATTATTTACATTAGTGAAGTCTCTGTGCACATCGTCGCCTATATAGAAAGTCTATGATAGTTGAAATGTTGCTGTAACTACTGCAGTCTAAGCACAGAAAGGTGTGTAAAAATGTATAAATCGTAAAAAAAGAATTGATATTTCGATAACAAACTGGGACTTTGCTTCCGCAAAATAACCATATAGACAATGCCGAGTTGAACCAATTCACACAGTCAATCAGAAGACAGATCATTACAGTTTTTATTAAAATGTAAAGCAGATGTGAACGAGCCTAGTGAACTTGCCATTTACAAGACACCTTCACTCAATATTACTTGAAGGTGCTGGAACCCATGGAAATCTGTATTTCAGTATTCTCAGTTCAATACTTTGTTTAAGTTTACTATAAGAAGCTTGATGGGCAGTTATATTTCAGAGAGCAGCTGCAATTGAACATGGGTAGTTTCAGATTAACCAGGGGAGCATCGCTATATATAATTTTCACACCAAGGTATCTTACAGCTTGCCAAAAAACACCACCACTCGGTAGCATACTCATGGTCACAATATTGGTAGTTACTGTATGTGTGCATGTTAATAACTGAATGCAACATGTCTAACTCAAATTGGCTGTATCAGCTGGTGACACATATAACGTGGTTTTGTTTACAAGAATGAAGAGGATCTTCGAAATAAATATCCTACCCTAATTTGTTCCAGCCTTCAGGGGCTGAAGTTGAACATCTCCATGACGAATCAGTAACCACCCCATTAGTAAAAGAGCCTCGAATTCCTGCGATCCCATCCTTATTCCGACAATCGAATGCCAGGATCAAAGATGTATCCGGAAAAGAAACTGGATAAGAGACTGAACATGTGTCTGTACTAGTTTCAAGCTGACCATCAACAAAGAACTCTGCGAAATTATCACATGTTACTCGTCCAGAGACAACATCGCCATTTACTGAAAATATAATCAAAATCAATATTGGGCTCATTTTAGAGAGCGGTCTGGAAAAAAATACCATCTATCTGGGACCTGGGAAATTAGGGAGAGGGGTTTTGCTTTTAGGCTGCTAATAATAACATCAATTAGATGTTACACACGAATGAGCTTTGACAATGGCAAAGCCCATTACGCCCAGACAAAAGATGGGCGTATATTGTAATCACCCTGTCGGTCCGTACGTACGTCCGTCGGTCCGTCAGTTCACATTTGGTTCGTGCTCACTCTACAGGCTACAATTCTTTACAGATTCTTTTGATTTTGATTTTGTGTGTCAATGTCATTATGAAGATGATATCTATCGAATTTCGTGATGATCGTGTCTGACTTGACGTTTCACTCTATTAGCAATATTGTGCAACAATTGTTTACAGATTCTTTTGATTTTGATTTTGTGTGTCATTGTCATTATGAAGATGACCCCTATCGATTTTCGTGATGATTGGATAATCGTTCAATAGTGTTATATTTATATCTATTAGCTATATTGTGCAACTCATCCACCTTTCTTCCCTTTTATCGTTACACAAAGCAGATCCATGAATTTCCCAAACATAATATAAGAATATAAAGCTATAAGTTCATTGGAAATATGGTAGGTCTTCTGACATACACAAAAAACTTTTGATTCTCGCCCTCGAAAATGCGATTCCCATCATTCTGCTTGAGTTTTCGACAATTTTTTCTTCTCAAATCAACGAAAGCCCCTAGCCAAAAACATATGATCGCATATTGGTCGCATATCATCACTTAAGGTAGTTAAAAAAAAAATGAATACTTGTTATTTCCCTTCAAGCATTTTATTGCATAATATTGTCTTGTGTTTTGTTATATGTGCTCCTTGCTTCTATATGTCATTCAAATCTTATTCCCTTTAATTATTTACGAATCATTTACAACCAAGTACCACATTATTTGTAGGAAAATATAAAAAATTGAATTACAAAAGGGGAGCTAACTTACATGGACCAACTAATGCTGTAACTGTAGGACTTTGAATGCAAATTGGACATTACACCGTGCGCAAAAAATATCGTTTATTCTAAAACCTACATTTTTATTATATATTTTATTATAATGTTAATATTTGTCAAATTATTCTTAAATTTTATTTCCAAATTATGCCACAAATAAATTGCATCACTTCCGCATAAAGTAAAAAATTGCTTTTAACTTCCAGTTCAATTTTTGCAAATTTATTTCGTTATTTAAGTTGCCTACTGTGGCAACATTTTATTCACATTCCATTTAGCAAATTTGCACGTTTGCAAAGTCCCACTCTGTGCCACGTGTGGCTCTAGTTTATCTATTTGTCATTATGTAGAGTCTGGTTTAATTAGAGTATTGTAACTTTGTAGATTTAAGAATAGATTAATTAATATACAGAACACTTGTCGTCCAAGTGGGTTGGGAACCCCTTTCTATGGTAAGCTTATAATTAACTGAAGTAACATGGTTTACCTGTATCCATTTAGTTCATATATATATATATATATATATATATATATATATATATATAGTTTTAACTACTGTACATTTGTTCTAATATGAATTTCTGTCATAATTTCTATTACACAACAGTCCTGTATCTATTTGTGTAGACGCAATATTTAATTGGATCATCGTATGTCTAAATTCCATGCCCCCGCCCAAACCCCACATGTGGATAATCATCGTATCGTTGTTAAAGGAACATGCCAAGGTAAGTAAAGTAAATAAACCGAAGCCCCGTGTGCTACAGGCATTGCATCGATCATTGGAAATCAAAAACTGGTAGGCCCATCCCACTCATTGCATACTACATGGTATTGATCGTCCTAATTAGCACAATAAGGTACAGATGAGTAGAACGTAGAAGAACGGTTCTAATGATAGTGATGTGTTCTTCCTTTAAATACTACTATGATACACTTGGGCTCCCCTAGAAATACGATGTTGATTGAATCAATCTATTTTCGTTAAATTATTTTATTCAGAACTTAACGTTAAAATTAGCAGAGAGTTCAATCTTACTAATTACAGTTTGGTAAATGATACAGATGTTCGCACCTTTGTTGACTCTCATTTAAACCAGTTCCAGGTGCACAAGGCATCGATACGTAGGTTCCATGTACACATTGCCTAAATCGCTTGCAGTCATTTGGATCAATGACAAGAGTTGTGTCCCCCGGAACACAGGTTGCTATAAAACAGTAAATGAAAAAACAGTGATGATCTCCATTCTTTTAAGAATATAACTATAATAACATATGATTGATTGTGTATATTAGATACTAACAAACTGTCAAATGATACAACAGAACGCAGTCAGAGACACGAGAATATATAATATACACAAAGAGTTTTTACAAGTAAAATAGTTAAAAACATATTAAAAAGTGGAAGAGGGGAAGGGACAAAGCCACTGCCAAAGATATGTTTGACACACAATACACAGTATAGAAGGCACCTGGACAGATTCAGATCAAATTAATATTTGTCGCTTAATGTCCCCGTCAGACCGGACTGAGATCATTTACGATCCTACGACGACTAAAAATGCGAAAAAAGCCCCTAAATAATATAATATTTAACATATCCCCATATCACGGACTATGCAATAATGATGCGTTCCAACAACGCTGTGCAAACATACCTGGGTGTAATCTTCGTCTGCAGTAAACTTGTGTATCAGAAGTATCACCAGCAGTCCAAATCCATTTAGCTTCTCTGGGTATATCTGTTGGGTTGTTTCCCCAGGCGCTGTGTGTCTGTATAGTGGCGTCCTGCCAGTTACTATCATCAAATCTAATAGATTAACATTAATTAAAGGTTAAAAACAATGCTGAGATACGGTTATGAGAAAAAGATAATAAACGAGAACAACTCGTGGTACTGAGTGGGACTTTGCTCTTGTGCCAATTTGCTAGAGAATCTACAAAAATCAACGTTCTTAGCCAATTAGGTCACGTGCTAAAGGAGTCAAAAGTTTTGAAAAATTCTTTTTCTGGAAGTTTGTGAAAGTAGAAGTCAGACATCAAATATTAATGTATCAGTAGATTGCGAAATTAATGACCTTTGACCTTGTTAAGGGGAAGGTCATTTAAGGTCAAGGTCACTAGATATCAGTCATCAAACTTTTAAACTTTTAAACTTTACGAACGGAAACCGGAAGATGACGATGAACATCAAATATGAAGCTATTATTCTTTAGCCAACGTCAATGATTTTCGATCTACAAAGGTCAAGGTCATCAAAGGTAAGGTCAAAAATTGAGAATATGTAAACTGTAAACCCTGTTCCATTTTTTTTTAACTACGAAGCTGAAACAACTGACCCTTTTACACAAAATGGCCAAAGGGGTGAGGTAATTTTTTTTGAACAAATGTATTTTATACAAGTTATACCCCTGATTAAAATGTAAATAATAAGTAATTTAACCCTAATATGCCACGCCCACCTCATTTTTGGCACAAGTTAATTTTAATTTTGCTTTAAAACAAAATGTAACATATCACTGGAAAAAGCATGGCAACCAAATTAAGAATCCGAAAAAGTAAACCTCTAGGTTAATTAGGTCACGTGGTACAACAGTCTAAAGTTGCGAATTTGGCTGTTTTCGGACAGCTATAAAACCGGAAGTACAAGTCGGAGGTCCAATGTCAAAGTATCAACTGATAGCCAATATCAATAACCTTTGACCTTATAAAGGTCAATGTCACTTTCGGTCTGAATTTTCTTTTTAAATCGGCTGTAGAATTTTATTTGCTAAAGATCAGCTAAATTTTGTTGACCTACATAAATTATACCGAAAGTTATTCAACCAGAAGTAGATTTGAAATTCAGTCGTTTTCCTGTTAAAAGGCAGAAATGAAGTGCAAAATTTGACCGTACCATATTATTTACATTAGTGAAGTCTCTGTGCACATCGTCGCCTATATAGAAAGTCTATGATAG
>NW_008708929.1:31892-33814 GCF_000327385.1 Lottia gigantea
GACGAATCGGGTGATTATACTGAAGACAATCCACCAATCATACAAGAAATAGACGAATTCGAATAACGTTTTTATCCGACAACAACGAGGAACTACTTAATAGATTACGAGTAATATTAGCGGCAATGAAGGAAGGACATCGATCATACAGACAATATAATGAAGTAAATTGTATATTAAAAAGACTCCTAGAGAAAGGTATCATAGATAAAAATGATTATAAAAGCGTGATTAAAAATGTCAAATAAAGAACAACTATTCGTCATCACCTCAAATAAATCATATATTAAATTATCTCTAGATTATGAGTACGAACTCATCGCAATCAAGAATATGAATTGGGATTAAAGTATTTCTCTATTTACAATTCCATTAGAAATATCAACGAAAAAATAATCAAATAAAAATATCAACAGATAACGGAGTTACGTTCAAAACATACGTTTACTACCAGGAAGCTATGAATACATAGCCATTAACGAATACATATCTAAATATGGAGGAAGTGTCAATGGTAAAAACAATATTGAATTCGAAGGTAATTTGAATCTGAACAAAATAAAATTGATATTAAGAAATAATAGTCAAGTAGATTTCAACGTAGAAAATTCATTGAATACGTTACTAGGATTTGATAAACGAGTATACACCCAATCCACTTTAGCACCACACAAAGCTAATATCCAAAGGTTAAATTCGCGTTCTGCATTCTACAAAGTCTACGGTTAAAAGACTCAAATTGAAAAAAGTAAATAAGATAGGAGATAAAACACTTAAAAATACTTTCTACCTAAGAAATGACCACGTGTTTTTAAGAATTTACACAATCAGATCTGGATCCTATTTTGAACCAAATACAGCGCCATACTTTAGAGATGATATAGAGATTCTTGCACACAAGCATTGGAACTTAATGATTTGCCTCGAAATTTGGCCATTTACGCTTCTCTTGATTTCTTTCAACTAGGCCTAGTAAAGTCTTGATGTTTTCTTTACGCTGGCTGCAATAAAAAGTTGGAATGTTCTTATAAAAATACGTATGAAACTACGAAACAATGAATATTCTTTCTTATTTTCAATTTGAAATTTTGTGACTATATACTTTGTATGCGTTAAAAAATAAAATGTGAGTCTAAAAGGCTTTTGTTGTCATGGACATAATCTCCACTCACCTGTCAATCATGTAGTAGTAGTTGCCTAGTAAGATACGCCGACCTCCTTGATAAATTTTTAGTTAATCAAGGGCGCTTGTCAATCTATGTCAAATTTAACTAAAAATCTAACCTGTCAAATATTGATTTTGATGCGTTTTAGTAAGTCTAGGACAATAATTAAAAAACCCTTCATCGAAAATTATTCAAAGTCAAGGCAATAACTCATAAACCGTTGATCGAAAAATCGTCATATCGAACTTGTCCAAGATCTCATCAATATAAATGATCACACCAAATTTCATTCAAATAGGATAAAAATTATAGTATCCATCGCGCTCACAAGCCATTTTTGGACGGATGGACGGACGGACATTATAATGTGGATGTATTATCATTATTTCACTAAATGACTTATCTATATTTTTGCAAATATATAATGTAATTTCTTTTCATATTATGTTAATAAAATATTGTTTAGAAAAAACAACAATTACATTACATTATATTAGGTAAGAGTGGTTGTAACAACAACATATAATCAAAATGATTAAAACATAGGCCGAGGTGAAAATTCAGCTGCACCAGCGTGATATTTATAAATTACTGATATTAAATTAAAAATACTAATTAAATAATTCTGAAATAACAGAGTATATTAATGTGATTGAAGGTCGTCGTTTTCTGTTTCTGTAACGAACATCCTATGAACTAATACGATAAACAAAGAAAAGTAATTATTTTTTCAAAACNTGTACATATGTCGGTTCA
>NW_008708929.1:33864-40745 GCF_000327385.1 Lottia gigantea
TTTAATACAACCAGCAATCGAGCAAGCAAGATAGTTCATGCCCACTATAAGAGCCTTCAAGAGAAATCCCCCATGTCTATAAGCAGAAAATGATAGTTGCATATTCAAAAAATAAGAACTTAAATGATAATATTGTTCATAGTAAACTAAAAACAATCAGTACATAACAGATACTATACTTCTCGCCCATCGGGCGAGTTATTTTTTCTAATTTCAGATCAGAATAAGAACAGAAGAAAACCCAATATCAAGACCCTTAATCCTAATTTCTAAATAAAGTGTCTGCTCCACCCTAGGCCTGTACATTTGGGAGAATCAAACCCTCCCTTCCCCGAAACCAAATGTCATTCAAATAAGATAAAAATTATAGTATCCATCGCGCTCACAAGCCATTTTTGGACGGATGGACGGGTGGACATTATAATATGGGTGTATTATCATTATTCCACTAAATGACTTATTTATATTTTTGCAAATATATAATGTAATTTCTTTTCATATTATGTTAATAAAATATTGTTTAGAAAAAACAACAATTACATTACATTATATTAGGTAAGAGTGGTTGTAACAACAACATATAATCAAAATGATTAAAACATAGGCCGAGGTGAAAATTCAGCTGCACCAGCGTGATATTTATAAATTACTGATATTAAATTAAAAATACTAATTAAATAATTCTGAAATAACAGAGTATATTAATGTGATTGAAGGTCGTCGTTTTCTGTTTCTGTAACGAACATCCTATGAACTAATACGATAAACAAAGAAAAGTAATTATTTTTTCAAAACTTTACATATGTCGGTTCATTTCTATTAGAAGAAAGAGTATCATAATTTCCACTGTTGCGGTTGTCGTTGTGATCTGTAGATGATTCTTGTGCTGGTACGTTGTTGTTGTACAAGTTACAATGACCAGTCGATGCATTATAAACTATCGTGCTTCTGTCTTTACTAGACCTGAAAATACCACTTGTTATAAAGATTTTAAATAGGAAACATAGGACTTGTCACCATGTTAGGCAAGTTATTTTTCAACTCCACTAAAACACGAAGTTTAACAGCAAACTTACTTACAAGCCGATGTAAATCGCCGGATTTTTTTTACTTTTCATGTCGCGTATCTGTGGGCAAAGTCAAACACCTGTCACGTTTGAATATTTTTATTGTATTTGTTGAAACGAACCTCGATACAGGTTTCAGCTGTTGGGGATCGTTCTAGTCAAGCATTGTCTATTAAGATAATGTATAGAAAATGTCTTGAAAACTTAAAATTGCTGTTTTTTTTTTTACATATGATTCTAAATTGACAAAATTTTATTTTTCAACTTGAATCATATTAAATCAGCCATAAGAATTTACCTTAGCCTAGAAACTAGCATTACTCCACACACACCAATACAAATACCGATAACAAAGCCTAAAACTGTACCCACGATGATCCAGGTTGGATTAATTTCCGCTGAAAAAATACAATTTTTAACATAAATATGTCAGATATGATATATCAAATCAGCATATTAATCTGTGAAAGTTGAAATATTATATAAATGTTTAAGGTTAACCACATATAAATTGTTAATATACAAACTAGACTCCAGGGCGTGTATACCTGCTTAAATAAAACTAGACTGTTCGTGCTCACCTTTTGAAGCGGTGCTCGGTGTGAATAAAAGTTAGGTAACTAATTTTCTCAGATTATCACGTACAGAATGTGGCTGCGGTAATATTTTCTTGTGTGTGCACTGATGTCAGAAAAACTCTCTGAAAGATCAGAACCTTGTGCTCCTCCTTACGTTTATAGGTTATCGATGTATACGAGTGAAATTGGTTTCATTTGACGGGTCTCTGATACAAGGATTCTGGTAAGACAGTAGGGTCGTGCGTACACCCATCTTTATTATGGTGTATTGCTTGTTTTGAGTAAGAATGCTGGATCTAAAAAGGCAATACCTGGTTTAGTTGAACCATCAATATTTACAGATTTCTTTACTGTACAGTCCACTCCCTGGTAACCATCTTTACAGATACACGCACCATCTCGATTATTACAGTCATTCTGGAGTGTACAGTGTCTGTTTAAACAGTTAGACGTACAGTCAGGTCCATAAAACCCTGGACGACATTCTGAAAGGATTCATCATACAGTTTCAGTGTGAGTTGGGTTACGAAGATGTTGGAGATCCGTATAGTTGCCGCTAAATCACAACATGTTGATATCCTTACCCATACCGCATGCAAATAGTAAAAATATTTCTACTAGATTTAATGACATTGGTAAGATATAATTAATGTGTCAGGCAAATTATATATAATGATAGGTTTCTCAGGTTAGTAATGGTTCGCACACACACAGGGTTGCAGGCTAATCTGTGTGTAATAATCTCACCTTTTACACAATCAATGCCAGTAAAACCAGGACTACATCCTTCCTCACAGTTTCCTGTTACATGGTGACATTTCTGAGATAATTTACAATTTCTATCAGTACACAGCCTTCTACATCCAATTCCATATCTACCAATAGGACACACTGCAATACAAAACATTTATTTAATTTCGATTGCCATAATTCATCAAACAATTACAATTCATTAAGACAGCTTGCGAGGAAAGGTAACATACGCCCACTGGCAGCTGTCAGAAATGATAAAACAGTCTTTAGTGACTAAAGTACGAATTTTCTCATATTGAAGAAATTTTATTAGTTTGAATTCAATTACATATATGCCAGTTATTTATGCTGAGTAATTCCACAAATTTTTTTAAAATCAAAATTAATAACCCAAATAGAACAAACAATTAAATCACACAACTCTAATGAAGGGTAAAAAACAACTTTTGATGCGTGTTTACAAAGTCAAGGGCAATAACTCAAAAACAGTTCATCAAAAATATCTCAAGTTAGAACTTGAGATCTTATCAATTCCAATGATCACACCAAGTTTCATCAGAATCGGTTGAAAACTGTAGCGTCTATTGTGCTCACAAACTAATTTTAACACGTTTTTCAGAAGTCAAGGGCAATAACTCAAAAACCTTTCATCGAAAATGCGTCAAGTTAGAACTTGTCCGAGATCTTATCAATTCCATTGATCACACCAATTTTCATCAAAATCGATTGAAAACTGTAGCTTCTACTGTGCTCACAAACAAATTTTGAATCGTTTTACAAAGTCAAGGGCAATAACTCAAAAACCGTTCATCGAAAATGCGTTAAGTTAGAATTTGTCCGAGATCTTATGAATTCCAATGATCACACCAAGTTTCATCAGAATCGGTTGAGAACTGTAGCTTCAATCCTGCTCACGAACTATTTTTAACAAATTTCGACGCGTTTTAACAAAGTCAAGGGCAATAACTCAAAATCCGTTCATCAAAAATGCGTTAAGTTAGAATTTGTCCGAGATCTTATGAATTCCAATAATCACACCAAGTTTCATCAGAATCGGTTGAGAACTGTAGCTTCAATCCTGCTCACGAACTATTTTTAACACATTTCGACGCGTTTTAACAAAGTCAAGGGCAATAACTCAAAAACCGTTCATCGAAAATGCGTTAAGTTAGAATTTGTCCGAGATCTTATGAATTCCAATGATCACACCAAGTTTCATCAGAATCGGTTGAGAACTGTAGCTTCAATCCTGCTCACGAACTATTTTTAACACATTTCGACGCGTTTTAACAAAGTCAAGGGTAATAACTCAAAATCCGTTCATCAAAAATGCGTCAAGTTAGTGCTTGTCCGAGATCTTATCAATTCCAATGATCACACCAAGTTTCATCAGAATCGGTTGAAAACTGTAGCTTCAATCCTGCTCACGAACTATTTTAACAAATTTCGACGCGTTATAACAAAGTCAAGGGCAATAACTCAAAAACCGTTCAAAGAAAATGCGTCAAGTTAGAACTTGTCCGAGATATTATGAATTCCAATGATCACACCAAGTTTCACCAGAATCGGATGAAAACTGTAGCTTCGATCATGCTCACGAATAATTTTTAACAAATTTCAAGGCGTTCTAAGTCAAGGGCAATATCTCAAAAACCGTTCATCGAAAATTTGTCAATTTCGAACTTGACCGAGATCTTATCTAAAGCATCACACCAAGTTTTATCAAAATCAGATACAAACTGTAGTCTCTATTGTGCTCACAAGAAATGTTGACGGACGGACCGACGGTCAGGGGCATCGACAATATACGACCACATATTTATGAAAACTGTAGCTTCGATCTTGCGTATAAAAAGGGGGCGGGGGTAGAAGCTTATTTATTTGAGTTGGATACAATTATGAGATTGTCAGTACATAACCAATCATACCGGCCTCTATAACCTGCATGAGGATAATCTTATCTGTTGTACAGTCCTGACCTGTATAAGCTACATGAGAATAACCTTACCTGTTGTACAGTCCTGACCTCTATATCCTACATGAGAATAACCTTACCTGTTGTACAGTCCTGACCTGTATAACCTACATGAGAATAACCTTACCTGTTGTACAGTCCTGACCTGTATAACCTACATGAGGATAACCTTACCTGCTGTACAGTCCTGACCTGTATAAGCTACATGAGGATAACCTTACCTGTTGTACAGTCCTGACCTGTATAAGCTAAATGAGGATAACCTTACCTGCTGTACAGTCCTGACCTGTATATCCTACATGAGGATAACCTTACCTGCTGTACAGTCCTGACCTGTATAAGCTACGTGAGGATAACCTTACCTGTTGTACAGTCCTGACCTGTATAAGCTGCATGAGAATAACCTTACCTGCTGTACAGTTCTGACCTGTATATCCTACATGAACATAACCTTACCTGTTGTAGAGTCCTGACCTGTATAAGCTACATGAGGATAATCTTATCTGCTGTACAGTCCTGACCTGTAACCTTACCTGCTGTACAGTCCTGACCTGTATAAGCTACATGAGGATAACCTTACCTGTTGTACAGTCCTGACCTGTATAAGCTACATGAGGATAACCTTACCTGCTGTACAGTCCTGACCTGTATCTCCTACAGGAGAATAACCTTACCTGTTGTACAGTCCTGACCTGTATATCCTACATGAGGATAACCTTACCTGTTGTACAGTCCTGACCTGTATAAGCTACACGAGGATAACCTTACCTGTTGTACAGTCATAACCTGTAGAACCTGCATGAGAATAACCTTACCTGTTGTACAGTTCTGACCTGTATAAGCTGCATGAGAATAACCTTACCTGCTGTACAGTTCTGACCTGTATATCCTACATGAGGATAACCTTACCTGTTGTACAGTCCTGACCTGTATCTCCTACATGGGGATAACGTTACCTGCTGTACAGTCCTGACCTGTATAAGCTACACGAGGATAACCTTACCTGTTGTACAGTCCTGACCTGTATATCCTACATGAGAATAACCTTACCTGTTGTACAGTCCTGACCTGTATATCCTGGCTTACAACCGTTTTTACATGCTCCTGTTTTTGCATTACAATATTGCGACCCTTCACAATTTCTGTCGTGACATTGTTTTTTACAGCCAGCCCCATACGTATTATTGTTACATTCTGAAGAAGAAAATGTATCTATCACAAAATATACCACTACAAGCTTTCAATCAGAAGATGGTACTTGAACACAACAACAAATGGAACATGGAAGCTTTAACCTTTAGTAACAGTCACTTTTTGCATTTAAATATTAAATCATGGAAATTTTTCAAGCAAACCAGTTAAATACAAAACCTTCAAATATCATAATCGTATTCACAATGTTTATATATTTAGAGCAAAATCTTTGAAAGAATCTCGAGAATTTGATGAATTATAAATTTATTAAGTATACCAAATTTCGTCAAAATTCCCATTGGGTGAGTTATTATTTTATCTAAATTCAGATCAGAAAAGAAGAAAAATACCCATCAGTTCCAAACCGTTCATTCCCATATCTCAACGATGTATTTGTTCCATTCTAGGGAGAATTTGGGAGAATCAAAAACTCCCTTCCCGAAATCCTATAATATCGCATCAAGCAAGATAACCATATTTAATTTCGTCAATATCACATTGTTCACACTGTGCTTAATGGCAATGCATGTCGCAAATTGTTAAATCCAATTACGGTGCATAAGCCACAATATAAAACAGGGGTTTAAAGATTATTTTGATATGGCATACAGTTTAGATTGTTTGATAATATGATTTTTTACTTTGTGAATAATATAACAAAAGTAACGCTAGTAGCCGATGTACTTTAAAATTCATCATACAGTACAACTCGTCATTAAGCAACCACCTCAACATTGACTGTACTTTCAAACTGTCAGAAGGGGTAATATCATGTACATTTTGAATAGATCACCGTATTAGTTGTACATGACATTGTACTTGATATGTTTTTAGTCCTACTGAACTTAGATTTTAGCAAGTAAGAAACCTACTTTGAAACCACGATGCGACCTATGTCACCCAAACATTTTAGTTTGAATTATATAACTACGAATAAAGGGTATAAATTTAATTTTTAAAACCAATAGATATGTGGATGTCATGCCTCTTTTGACATCATCACCGTAAGACATAGTTGTCATCTAGAAATATTTGTGAAACGCATGTTCAATAATAGTTCCATGAAAGACACACGATGTCCTAATCGCTAATTTGCTTTGAATCAGAAAAAAACATCTTAGAAAAAGAAATCAAGTTTCGGTTTATTTTTAAAATATGTGTGATTCCATAACATTAACGTCACCAAAAATTTCAACAAATTGAAAATATTTCGTTTCTTAGCCTGACATCTGCGATCCTTAAAATAAACAATATTAATTTTACCACCAATTTTTATTAGCGGATCGGGGGGTAGGGGCGATAAGAAATAATACA
>NW_008708929.1:41305-42971 GCF_000327385.1 Lottia gigantea
CTGATTGCCAATAAATAAATTTAAACATAAAGCTTGGTTTTAATCTACAAACAGTATTTTCAAAAGACATGCTTATCACATCCTTTAATTCGAAAAGAAAATGATTTAAATGTCTTACAATGATTATACAAACCAAATCAGCTTGTACAGTGAGGCTCGAGATATTTCAGGTCACTTTTTGCTCTTATTCTAACGTTGACAAGCGATACTCAAAGAATTCGGAACCTTGGTGGAAACTTAGATGAAAACCCAGAAAAAAAATATTGAAAAGAATTTGTGTAAATTGTAAAATGTAAAAAGAGCAAGATGTACATCTGAACAAATTTATTTGTTAACTTACTTCTGAGTCCAATCTGTGAAATAAATGTTATTGTCATGGTAGGCTATACCAAAGTAATGTGCTTTGGAGGAAAACATTAGAGTTCTTCTTCTTGAGCCTTCTATTGTAGCTGTTTCTATTTTCTTCGTGCTGGCATCCGTCCAAAACATTCTGTTTTCTGTTGATAAAAAGGGAGGTTATTATTATTACAGATTACATTTTAGTTTTGAAGACAGGTACAAATGTTGCAACCGATAAGCCAATTCTATATAACAGGTAAGCCAATGCTATATAACAGATAAACCAATGCTATATAACAGATAAACCAATGCTATATAACAGATAAACCAATGCCTTATAACAGATAAACCAATGCTATATAACAAATAAACCAATGCTATATAACAGATAAACCAATGCTATATAACATATAAAACAATGCTATATAACAAATAAACCAATGCTATATAACAGATAAACCAATGCCTTATAACAGATAAACCAATGTTATATAAAAGATGAACCAATGCTATATAATAGATAAACCAATGCTATATAACATATAAACCAATGCTATATAACAAATAAACCAATGCTATATAACAGATAAACCAATGCCTAATAACAGTTAAACCAATGTTATATAAAAGATGAACCAATGCTATATAACAGATAAACCAATGCTATATAATAGGTAAACGAATGCTATATAATAGACAGGCCAATTCTATACAACAGATAAACCAATGCTATAGTTTATTCCATTCATGAGGGGAAGCGAAACAGAAAGCTCTTTCTCCAAATCTCGTATTGGGTTGTTAGTTGTAGTAGGTTTGATGATCTGAGTGAGCGTTTAGGAATGTATAGCTGTATAAATATGTAAGTTAGGGTTGAGAATTAGGGTCGTTGAGGCAGTTGTAGGTGACGGTGTTGATTTTAAAACATATTCGATAGTTGATAGGTAGCCAGTGAAGATCTGCAACGATAGGGGTCATATGTTCTCTGATATTAGTTCTTGTGACGATTCGGGCTGCTTTATTTTAGATTGAAGTTGGTGTATAAGGTATGATGGTAAGCCGTATAACAGTGAATTTGAATAGTCTAGTGCAAATGTGACGAAAGCATTAATTAACATTATGGTAGTGTTGGTGTCTAAAAAGTTTCTGATTCTACCAATTCGGTACAGGTGGAAGTTGGCAGTCAACAGATGACATGAAATCGTTGTACACACGAACTAAGGCTGACTGGGTGCTATGACATTTTCGGTAGGCTGATTGGAATTTTGCACTCAAACCATTTACTGCAGGTTGATGGCATACAGCAACAACCTTTTCAATAAGTTTTGAG
>NW_008708929.1:46662-49794 GCF_000327385.1 Lottia gigantea
TGCAAAACAAGGCAGTGCGTTCGAAGAACGCACTGCAATAACAAATAAACCAATACTCTATAACAGATAAGCCAATGCTATATAACAAATAAACCAATACTATATAACAGATAAGCCAATGCTCTATAACAGATAAACCAATACTATATAACAGATAAACCAATCTTATATAACAGATAAACCAATACTCTATAATAGATAAGCCAATGTTATATAACAGATAAACCAATACTCTATAATAGATAAGCCAATGCTATATAACAGATAAACCAATACTATATAACAGATAAACCAATACTCTATAACAGATAAACCAATACTATATAACAGATAAACCAATACTATATAACAGATAAACCAATGCTCTATAACATATAATCCAATGCTATATAACAGATAAGCCAATCTTATATAACAGATAAACCAATACTCTATAACAAATAAGCCAATGCTATATAGCAAATAAACCAATACTCTATAACAGATAAACCAATCTTATATAACAGATAAACCAATGCTATATAACAGATAAGCCAATGCTATATAACAGATAAACCAATACTATATAACAGATAAACCAATACTCTATAACATATAATCCAATGCTATATAACAGATAAACCAATCTTATATAACAGATAAGCCAATACTCTATAACAGATAAGCCAATGCTATATAACAAATAAACCAATACTATATAACAGATAAGCCAATGCTCTATAACAGATAAACCAATACTATATAACAGATAAACCAATCTTATAAAACAGATAAACCAATACTCTATAACAGATAAGCCAATGCTATATAACAAATAAACCAATACTATATAACAGATAAGCCAATGCTCTATAACAGATAAACCAATACTATATAACAGATAAACCAATCTTATATAACAGATAAACCAATACTCTATAATAGATAAGCCAATGTTATATAACAGATAAACCAATACTCTATAATAGATAAGCCAATGCTATATAACAGATAAACCAATACTATATAACAGATAAACCAATACTCTATAACAGATAAACCAATACTATATAACAGATAAACCAATACTATATAACAGATAAACCAATACTCTATAACATATAATCCAATGCTATATAACAGATAAACCAATCTTATATAACAGATAAACCAATACTCTATAACAAATAAGCCAATGCTATATAGCAAATAAACCAATACTCTATAACAGATAAACCAATCTTATATAACAGATAAACCAATGCTATATAACAGATAAGCCAATGCTATATAACAGATAAACCAATACTATATAACAGATAAACCAATACTCTATAACATATAATCCAATGCTATATAACAGATAAACCAATCTTATATAACAGATAAGCCAATACTCTATAACAGATAAGCCAATGCTATATAACAAATAAACCAATACTATATAACAGATAAGCCAATGCTCTATTACAGATAAACCAATACTATATAACAGATAAACCAATCTTATAAAACAGATAAACCAATACTATATAACAGATAAACCAATCTTATAAAACAGATAAACCAATACTCTATAACAGATAAGCCAATGCTATATAACAAATAAACCAATACTATATAACAGATAAGCCAATGCTTATATAACAGATAAACCAATACTCTATAACAGATAAGCCAATGCTATATAACAAATAAACCAATACTCTATAACAAATAAACCAATGCTATATAACAGATAAACCAATGCTATATAACATATAAACCAATGCTATATAACAGATAAGCCAATACTCTATAACAGATAAACCAATACTCTATAACAGATAAACCAATACTCTATAACAGATAAACCAATGCTATATAACAAATAAACCAATGCTATATAACAGATAAACCAATACTCTATAACAGATAGACCATTACTCTATAACAGATAAGCCAATGCTATATAACAGATAAACCAATACTCTATAACAGATAAGCCAATGCTATATAACAAATAAACCAATACTCTATAACAAATAAACCAATGCTATATAACAGATAAACCAATGCTATATAACATATAAACCAATGCTATATAACAGATAAGCCAATACTCTATAACAGATAAACCAATACTCTATAACAGATAAACCAATACTCTATAACAGATAAACCAATGCTATATAACAAATAAACCAATGCTATATAACAGATAAACCAATACTCTATAACAGATAGACCATTACTCTATAACAGATAAGCCAATGCTATATAACAGATAAACCAATACTCTATAACAGATAAACCAATACTCTATAACAGATAAACCAATGCTATATAACAAATAAACCAATGCTATATAACAGATAAACCAATACTCTATAACAGATAGACCATTACTCTATAACAGATAAGCCAATGCTATATAACAGATAAACCAATGCTATATTACAAATAAACCAATACTCTATAACATATAAACCAATGTTGTATAACAGATAAACCAATGTTATATAACAGATAAACCAATGCTATATAACAGATAAAACGGTGCTAAATAACAGATAAACCAGTGCTACATAACAGATAAACCAATGTTGTATAACAGATAAACCAATGTTATATAACAGATAAACCAATGCTATATAACAAATAAACCAATGCTATATAACAGATAAGCCAATACTCTATAACAGATAAACCAATGCTATATAACAGATAAGCCAATGCAATATAACAGATAAACCAATGTTATATAACAGATAAACCAGTGTTATATAACAGATAAGCCAATGCTATATAACAGATAAACCAATACTATATAACAGATAAGCCAATGCTCTATAACAAATAAGCCAATGCTATAAAACAGATAAACCAATACTCTATAAAAGATAAGCCAATGCTATATAACAAATAAACCAATGTTATATAACAGATGAACCAATACTATATAACAGATAAACCAATACTCTATAAAAGATAAACCATTACTCTATAACAGATAACCAATACTCTATAACAGATAAACCAATACTATATTACAAATAAACCAATACCCTATAACATATAAACCAATGTTGTATAACAGATAAACAAATGTTATATAACAGATGAACCGGTGCTAAATAACAGATAAACCAGTGCTATATAACAGATAAGCCA
>NW_008708929.1:73216-74336 GCF_000327385.1 Lottia gigantea
TATATCCAGTTTCTTTCTGCTATGGAATCTCCCTTAAAGACAGTGGTATCGAGAAAGTCTATGCTTTTGTCAATCACATCTGCGGTTAGTTTGATGGAAGGATGGTTTCAAAGAATTCCCAAATCTGTTCGATAGAATAAGTCCAAACCATAAAAAATGTCATCCAAAAAGCGCCCGTAAAAAAGTGGGTCAAATGGACAGAGGGGCAATACCTCACGTTCCCATTCTGCCATGAAAAGGTTTGCGTACAAAGGGGCGAATCGTTTGCCATAGCTGTCCCTGAAGTTTGTAAATAAATTAACCATTAAATGTGAAATCGTTTCTGACACTGCTTACGACTCACTACCACAGTCAGATATAATCGGGTGGCCTTTAGGGATTTTATTCGAGATTAACCTTTCCTTGGTTGGATTCTTATTGATCTTAAGCAAAGTGTACAAATTTCTCTCACGACAATCAGGTTTGGCAGACAGATAGTCATTTTGTTATTGTTTGAGATAACTGGTTTTGACTGAATCGGCAAGAATATTGTTAATCATATTAGCAGTTTCTTTGAAAATTGGTTTCGGTAAATGGCATAATGTTTAGGAATATTCAGTTGATTCTCTGCTTCTGAAACGCAATCCCCCCTATTCAAAATTACACAACATGAACCTTTGTCACTCTTTTTAATAACAATGCTATCGTCTTTAAGTAAGTTTAACGCTTCACGTTCCACACGTGTGAGATTAGGCTTTTCGTGTGTTATGGAAAGGTTCACTGTTTGGCTATTCATACTCGCAAATGCTTTCAATATTTCAGGATGGATGGCGGCCTCAGGGGATGTTCACGTGGATTTAGGAATAAACATTGTTTTAGCACCACGTGGGGGTGGTTTCGAAAAAAATATGTGCAGCTAAGATTTCGTTGAAATCGTTCAATGGACGGTCGGAGATTATTTTAGTTCGCTACCTTCGGTGTCGGAATAAATTAAGTCCACGTTCTAGGATTGAATGCTGAAGGGGTGTGAAAATTTTGCGGCTCAAGTTAACTACACTTTTACCTTGCGGTGACCTCTCAGTATTTTTATACCCAGTAATTAGTTTTAAGACTTACTCGATGCTTGAAGCTGGTGTATCCA
>NW_008708929.1:79134-84405 GCF_000327385.1 Lottia gigantea
TATGTCCGAGGCATTCCAAGCCCAAATTGTAGAAGATGAAAGTAGCGAACATGATAGATATGTGCACTGAGTTGTTACCTGAGTTGAAACGAGTTTGAATAAAGAGGCTTAAAACGGGAGCTGAAAGAGGCTGAAATACCATCCAGAAAGGTACGAAAGTTAAAGACTGGTTGAACTACCCGAACAAATAACCCACTAATTCTGGTCTTCATGATACATTGTTTGGCTGAAATCCAAGTCGGTCGTTTGCTGTCTTCTCTTGTCTCATTTCAGTGACACAGAATTTAGCGATTGATTTAACATAGTATGAAGTTTCTCACAAGTCTGAAAATAACTATCAAACGGTAAGATGCTGGGACAAATTTGAGAACGCAAACGTAAATGATTGCGGCTACAGCCGTTACACCGATTTGAAATATTGACAATTTGGTCGAACTGACTCGAGATTGCATGATTTGGCAAAGCAAGTACGACTAAACTCTTAGTACTCTAAGTACGACTTAGTCCCCCTGCCATTTCGCCATCATCGGGAAAAATTTCAGTCAGTACATCACTTTGAAAATTAATTTAAGATGGAAGGAGCTGTGAATATTCAGGACATATATAAGTACCCCTCTGCTAAGTTTCAAATCGATAGCTCAACGGGAAGGTAAAGGGGTTTAAACTGCAACAGTGCATAAACGCACTACCTTTAGTGAGGATGAAATGTTATTCAATCACAAGTCTGTACTTGCCACTATCAGATCTCCCTGTACGGATGTTAATACAGACCTTCCTTTACTTTATTGGATACCTAAACTATACAAAATTCCTTTTTAACACCGATATATAGCAGGTTTGTTTCTTCTATGTATACCAATATCGATAACACTTTAATGGTAAAACATATTTATAAACTTCAGGGACAGCAATGGGCAAACGATTCGCCCCTTCGTACGCAAACCTTTTCATGGCAGAGTGGGAACGTGAGGTGTTGCCCCTCTGTCCATTTGACCCACTTTTTTACGGACGCTTTTTGGATGACATTTTTTATACGCCCACACGTAAGATGTGCGTATATTGTAATCACCCTGTCGGTCCGTCAGTCCGTCCGTTCACATTTGGCTCGTGCTCACTCTACAGGCTACAATTCTTTACAGATTCTTTTTAATTTGTATGTCAATGTTGTTATGAAGATGATCCCTATCGATTTTCGTGATGATCGGATAATTTTTCACCGAAATATCGTGTCTGGCTTGACGTTTTTCTCTATTAGCTATATTGTGCAACTCGTGCTCACTCTACAGGCTACAATTCTTTACAGATTCTTTTGATTTTTATTTTGTGTGTCAATGTCATTATGAAGATGATCTCTATTGATTTTCGTGATGATCGGATAATTTTTCACCGAAATATCGTGTCTGACTTGACGTTTTACTCTATTAGCTATATTGTGCAACTCGTGCTCACTCTACAGGCTACAATTGTTTACAGATTCTTTTGATTTTTATTTTGTATGTCAATGTCATTATGAAGATGATCCCTATCGATTTTCGCGATGATCGGATAATATTTCACCGAAATATCGTGTCTGACTTGACGTTTCAATCTATTAGCTATATTGTGCAACCCTGTAGTCACTAAAGACTGTTTAATCATTTCTGACAGCTGCCAGTGGGCGTATGTTACCTTGCCTGGCAAGCTATCTTATGGTTTGGACTTATTCTATCGAACAGTTTTGGGAATTCTTTGAAATTCTCAACAACCACCATCCTTCTATCAAACTAACCGCAAACGTGAGTGACAAAAGCATAGACTTTCTCGATACCACAGTCTTTAAGGGAGATTCCATAGCAGAAACAAATAAACTGGATATTAAAGTGTATTTCAAAGAAACTGATTCTCATCAAATCTTGCACAAGAGCTCCTATCACCAAAAACATACCTTTTCTGGTATAATTAAGTCACAAGTTTTACGATTTCATCGAATTTGTACAAGATCTTCTGATTTCAACCAATCCTGTACGATTGTTTTCTCAAAACTGAAAGAGCGTGGGTAC
Source organism: Lottia gigantea (assembly GCF_000327385.1). NCBI lineage: Eukaryota > Metazoa > Mollusca > Gastropoda > Lottiidae > Lottia > Lottia gigantea. The sequence continues at coordinate 81,174 of NW_008708929.1, forward strand.
TCTAAACGATTTTTACGAAACATAAAAAATTCCACCTTAGCACAGATAGCAGCTAAAAACAGACTTTATGCCGAAGTTCCTCCAGATTTAAGAAGTGCTCCATGTTTGTCCAGTAGATGCAAAACATGTCACATGTCACTCATTATTTTGTAAGCAACTCTACGAATATAAGGTACCCGATCCAGGAACATCTAACATGTGAACATTCGAATGTAATATATTTAATTTCATGCAAGAAATGCCCCAAACAATATGTAGGAGAAACTAAGATTAATTTACGAACTCGCTTTAATGCTCATAGGTCAGACATCAAATTAAAGAAAGACAAGCCTGTTTCTAATCATTTCAACCTCGACGACCATTCAATAGACGATCTCACCCTAATTCCAATTGAGTGTATAGAAATTGACTTGCCCGAAGATGAAACTACCAAATTCCGTCAATCTAGGGAAGCCCATTGGATTGAGACATTGAATACAGCAAGACCTATAGGATTAAATATTCATCATAATGTAGGCATAACACCCTTTGTTGTCCCGTTTAATACAACCAGCAATCGAGCAAGCAAGATAGTTCATGCCCACTATAAGAGCCTTCAAGAGAAATTCCCCCATGTCTATAAGCAGAAAATGATAGTTGCATATTCAAAAAATAAAAACTTAAATGATAATATTGTTCATAGTAAACTAAAAACAATCAGTACATAACAGATACTATACTTCTCGCCCATCGGGCGAATTATTTTTTCTAATTTCAGATCAGAATAAGAACAGAAGAAAACCCTCAGTCCTTAATCCTAATTTCTAAATAAAGTGTCTGCTCCACCCTAGGCCTGTACATTTGGGAGAATAAAACCCTCCCTTCCCCGAAATCTCAAAATACTTGTCATTGTTTAGTGTTCTTTGGAAGGGAGGGGGGAAGATACAGTATTTTATTATTTTTCAGACCGACAACATTTGTTGGGAGCAGTCATGGTTTAAAAGAAGCAATGCTGAATATTCAATAGGTTCGCGACCTCGGTAATTTGCATACAAGATTCATTTGAGATAAAACAGAAGACATAATACACTAAAGAAGTTGCACTTATCATTTTACTACAAACATTTTCCAATTTAGAAATGACACTTTACAGTTTAAAATATACTTCTGATATTTATCAAAAAGGACGGTGGTTTATCAGTAAAGATGTTTGGAAGATGCTAAATGAATTATTTGAAAGGACTTTAGTTAAGTTACATGTGAATATAAACATTTGATTTTAGCATTTCAATCATTATGTTGTTTGAATTATAAGTAATAGGTAATAAGATATTTTACATTAGTCTTTGAATCAGTGATTTAGACAAATCTATATTTGCAGGTTGAGAGAGCTTTTTATTGGTGTATCCATATTGATGCTGAGGAAAAATCATCTCTTTCCATTTCTTTTCTATCTCTCTAATCTTTATTTGCAGGTTGAGAGAGAAAAATTCAGGTCTCTCATCCTGCAAATATCTAACCCATTCTTCAGAGCTTTTTATTAGTGTATCCATATTGATGCTGAGGAAAAATCTGCAAAAAAAACAAAAAAATAGAAAAAAAAATAGATCATATTATGTGTTTGCTCCAAACAAGGGTAGGCTACTTGTAACGCTTAGTACTGGAAAAGTAAACCTTGGATCTTTTTTAAATTAAAGGACATTAAAGTGTACTAAACAAGCTATTAGCCTATGAAATTTGGAGAGTCTGGCTTTGAAAATGAGTCTTAAGGAGCCTTCAACACCTGAAGTGCTGACTAAGCTCGGTGTATGCGCTATAACTCAAAAACTATTAGTGTCCAGGAGCTGAAATTTCACATGGAGGCAGCCAGTTAGTGTAGCTGTGGTTTTTTGGACGCCAAATAGTAAAGTACAGGTGACCTTTTGACGTCAAGTTTAGAGTGGTTAGGATACGTGGTTTTTAGGACATTTTGTCTAAGTTAAGGGAAACAACCCTTTTTCAATCATGTTTGGTTAGTTTTGTAGGCGTTAGGTGCTCTGGGGGTTCCCTAGATATTCTCATCGTATTTGGCACCATTATTTGGACCAAATTCAACTAAGGGTCCAAAAAGCCAACTTTCAATTTTTTTTCAGGAGGAATTCTTTGAATGTAGGTCAACTATTTAGGTGAAAAAAGATTAAAGGAGGTAATTAATTTCTGACGTCGTAGATAACATTTCTAACGCACTCAGTTAGGTTTTAGACTTCCAACTATACGGACGCAATTTAAGTTTGAAATACAATTTGGTTAGCCTATTCCATGCCGTTACCTGTCAAGATCTGCCCTTTGTGTAGTAGACCCATAGTCAAGCTAAAACGCCATTTAGAGACGGTGCACAAGATGTCAGCTGAGGAAGCTGGCATCTTGTCCACTTCCGAGACCCCGAGTAAGAGGGTTAAAAAAGAATGCCCTAAATGTAGGAGGATGGTGGGGGAAATGTCGCACCATCTGGTACGATACCATGGCATGGACAAGGAGAGCCAGGGTTATAAAAAAAACTTTAGCTAGGGCAAGAAGGAGTAGTGGTTTGGGTAGATTTCGGGGAAGGGAGGCTTTGATTCTTCCAAATGTACAGGCCTAGGGTGGAGCAGACACTTTATTTAGAAATTAGGATTAAGGGTCTTGATATTGGGTTTTCTTCTGTTCTTATTCTGATCTGAAATTAGAAAAAATAACTCGCCCGATGGGCGAAAAGTATAGTATCTGTTATGTACTGATTGTTTTTAGTTTACTATGAACAATATTATCATTTAAGTTCTTATTTTTTGAATATGCAACTATCATTTTCTGCTTATAGACATGGGGGAATTTCTCTTGAAGGCTCTTATAGTGGGCATGAACTATCTTGCTTGCTCGATTGCTGGTTGTATTAAACGGGACAACAAAGGGTGCTATGCCTACATTATGATGAATATTTAGTCCTATAGGTCTTGCTGTATTCAATGTCTCAATCCAATGGGCCTCCCTAGATTGACGGAATTTGGTAGTTTCATCTTCGGGCAAGTCAATTTCTATACGCTCAATTGGGATTAGGGTGAGATCGTCTATTGAATGGTCGTCGAGGTTGAAATGATTAGAAACAGGCTTGTCTTTCTTTAATTTGATGTCTGACCTATGAGCATTAAAGCGAGTTCGTAAATTATTCTTAGTTTCTCCTACATATTGTTTGGGGCATTTCTTGCATGAAATTAAATATATTACATTCGAATGTTCA
>NW_008708929.1:89845-91665 GCF_000327385.1 Lottia gigantea
ATGTGCAGCTAAGATTTCGTTGAAATCGTTCAATGGATGGTCGGAGATAATTCAAGTTAGCTATCTTTGGTGTGGGAATAAACTTAAGTCCACGGTCTAAGATTGAATGCTGAAGGGGTGTGAGAATTTTGCGGCTCAAGTTAACTACAGTTTGGCCTAGCGGTGGCCTCTCAGTATTTTTATCCCCAGTAATTAGTTTAAAGACTTACTCGATGCTTGAAGCTGGTGTATCCAAAACAAATAAATGCTGTTTGCTGTTTCTGGAGACCAATGAAGATTATCAACTGTTTCGAATTCTTCTTCGTAGGGTGGTAAGATTGTTGCGCTGTTGATACTGGACTCCATCATCATGTTGTTGAGGGTGCTGAGGTTCTGTTGTGCTTTCTTCGAGATTTTATTTGAAATGGGTATACATGTGAAGAGGATCTTGGAGTTTGGGAAGGTTTTGTTGGCTGTGGCGATTAATTTCTGGGCTTGGTTAAAGGAGGTCTTTGGTATCTGATCACTGTTGTTGAGGCCTACATGAAGAATAATGGTAGTAGGTTTGGGATCATGGTCGTATGATTCCAGGATTGACTGTATGTGATGGATTTGGGCACCGGAGTAAGAATGTATTTCGGTGTCTGAACTGGTTTTGGTAATTCGATTCAGGTTAGATGATCCAATTATTAAGGTTGATTTCTTTAGAGCAGGTAGTTTCCATAATGATTTGTCCTTGGTTTGGTGATAATACGGTTTGGTAGCGGATATAATGGTCGTCGACGGTGTGATTGGTACTGGTTTGGTAGTTGTTAGAATTGTAGCATTGGGAACGGACTGGGATCTGGTTCGAGGAGGGGAAGGTCTGGATACAGGTCTCGACTTGGATGGAGACTGAGGGGTGGTTTGCTGGTCCAAAAACGCACAGAAGGAAGAAAGGTTGGCGGATCCTGGATCACGTGGTGAAGATTCAGATGGTGTGGAAGGGGAAGACGAGTCTGAAAGTGAAAAGAGAAGGGGAACTCTTGGGAAGCAGATGACTCATTCTGTAAAGACTCAAAGGTTATGTTATCAGCAGGGGTTGAGCGACGACAGAATTGCATTTCTGAGGTCATCAGACAGGAGGTAACTGGGGGTAGAGCTACTTCAGCTACTGTTACCAGTGGTGCCCTGGCTAGGGAAAAAGAGAGGAGTCCCCAACCCTCGACTAGTCAAGGATTAACTTTAACTAACGACAGTCCCTTGATACCCAGGAAAGTTAAAAGAAGACGGATTAAATATTCTTCGTCCGAGGATGCGTTCCCAATGACGAGTCCCACGACCCCTAGGTTAGTGTGTTCGTCACTACCGTCGTCTTCGGTTGGATGGTTCGAAACCGAATCTTCTAGGGTTACGCAACCCTCTTCCCGACTGCTTCAGGGGGATCTGCAATAACTGTGACCTAAACCCAGCCACCCTCCCAAGTTTTTCAGGGCAAAAGAGTAAGGTGGAGCGAGGAAGAAGAAGAGTTGTCGAGGAAGCACTTTGGGGATTTTTTGAGTGGCAAGTTACACATAATGAAGAAGAACTAACATCGCATAAAGAAGTCAATGTCATACTCATATAGGCCATTTGGGTAATAAATATTTCTAAGGCCCATTTTAACCAAGGTGGCAATATAAAGACTCAAAGGAAAATAGAACACATATTTTATTGTGAATATAAATAACAATAACAAAAAGAAAAATTTTTTAGGCAAAGTATTGAGAACTCACCAAAAATACAAAAAAAATTTGCTTCGTGCAATTTGGCAGACTTGTTTAGTCTGGTATGATTTTGTAGATTTACAAAAGCAAATAAAA
>NW_008708930.1:0-967 GCF_000327385.1 Lottia gigantea
ATGGAATCGTATCTGGTGAATGCCTCCTGGCTTTGTTTTGATTCTGAGAAAATAGGGCTAATGAAGTTCTAGCTATGACGTGGGGTAATTTATTCGAAAACCTCTTCAATAACAATTCTCGCTCTTCGAGGTAAAATTTTTGAACATTTTTCTTACGTTTGCATGTGGTGACGTTTTCATCATCGTCTTTGAGCAAAATAAGAGGTTATTTTCGACTGTCATTGAAAAGAAAGAAGAACAGTCAGCCTTTTCTTCAGCCAACAACTAGTGATGTTAGGTCTATTTTTAGCCCTAGCTTTGTTCGACTCTTTATAACCTCAAGTTTACGTTTATATTGAAGATTGTCATTAGTTGTATTTAATTAAGGATAATGTGTATTTAGTAAGTTATATAACATAAGATAATGTTTATAACTTACAATCAATATCCAGCATGGGGTACATCAAATATTAACCAATGAAATAAAGGGCACCTTGCACCATTGGTTAGAAATTAGGTATATAAAAAGTATGTTATGAAGAGTGTATTGGCCTATTTATGTGATAAGTAACAGCTGATTGTGGTAGTTTAGCATCTTTCAAGGTAAGATGAACTGTATAGGCCTAATGATATACCAAAAACAATTTTAATATTGTTGTTCTAAACATGTTTTGATATTTGATTATCATTATACTAGGCTTGTATACATATTAAAACTGGCCAATTGCCACAACCACCAGCAACCGTTCCAAGTTATTACTACCGGCATGGTGTAATCTTCACCTAGAACATCTTGTAGACGATGAACCCAGTGCTGGACTGAAATGACAGGGGATTGAACCCTCAACAAACTGAAGGAAAAGGCTGGGGGCTTAGATGGATCGAATTTGTGTTAGGGGCTTAAAATTTAGTTTCCAGTTAGAATAGTAGTTTTGTAGTGTGGTCACCCATCCAATTCAGACACTGGGATGTTGGGATGCATCTAGCC
>NW_008708930.1:2326-3827 GCF_000327385.1 Lottia gigantea
ACCATCTGAATAAATAATTATCTCCTTAACTGAGTCGTTTATTCTGTTTTGTAGGTAATGATCCACACATGAAGCAAAAGAGCTTGCACAGAGGTCACCCTGGCTCTCATACCAAAAGTAGCACTGGACATCTTTGCTAACAATGTCGTAAATTGTAAAATTGTGGCATCCTAACTTTGTTTTATAATAAAGAGCACTGGCATTGAGTTTAGGTGAGAGAAGTAGAGCCTGGAGATCCATTGTAAGAACAACAATTGATGGATCATCTGTTGCTCGCTGTTTATCGCGATTCTTCTCAGCTCGTGCTTCCTCCTTTGCTTTGATATGTTGGATATAAACTGCTTCATCAAGGTTTTTAGCTTCGTAAGAACAACATGTGTCACATCTGTCTTTTTTTGGTGAAAACAGAGCCAAATTCAGGAGATTGAAAACCTCAAAAAACAGTTTTCGTCCACATAAAACCTTCCCATTGTCTAAACAATCAGACTTATACACCTTATATAATTCTGCCGAAGTACCAAACACGGGTTCGAGGTAATTTTTCGTACTGCTTGATCTACAATAGTGTGACGGTAGTTTTGGCAGATTTTGCAAAAAAGCTTTAGCACTATCTGATTTGATGGTATCGCCTGTAGAACGCCGTTTGCCCGGTGATTTAGTTGGTATACCGGTATCATCTGTATTGGCTATCCATGCATAAACTGTCTTTTCTCCCAGACAAAGAGTTGACAGAAACAATGATTTGCAGACTTGTAATTTCTCATTACCTTTCTTCAAGAAATACTTATTTGAACCATTTCGTCTGTATTCTGCATCATCTTTGGCAACAGTTCTTTCTTTTACACTCTATCTACCAAACTATTCAAAAAAATTTTGTTCTCTTTCCAGTCCATATTTTCCTAGAAACCAGTACAAATTTTCTGTCGATCATCATCTGTTAAGTTACAACATTGATTTCTTTTCTCGCACGTTTTAATACATTTTCTGCTACCTTTATCTGAACTGTAAGTAAAATGACCATCAATTTTCTTGACACCTTTATAGGGTTTGCCTTCCATCCTTAAACGTTTATTGTGTTGTCTACTCCGTCTATGTGGTTTTTCAATAATCGGAAGGGAAGAGTGTTCGATGCTTTTGAATTGATCGCAATGTGACAGATTAGAATTTTTGAAAGGTAGTGCTGGAATTTTGCGTGAATTTTGCAGATTATTGTTTATATGATCTACAGGACTATGTGATACGTTTTTATCATCAGATGATGGAGTGGCATGAATATAATTAATTGGATGTAAGTCATGAGTTTGCGATGATTGTTTTTTTTCAGAGTCTTCAGACCGATTGCTTAAGGACATCTGAGTACCATTCCTCTCGACAAAGTAACATTTGGAAGCTTTCTCTTAGACATCGTAGCTTTAATCTGGAAACAAAGAGGAAAGTATACAGTACCATAACTGATTTTTATCAAATGTCAAAAAGTCGATCTCGGAAAAGAAATATTAAT
>NW_008708931.1:0-2308 GCF_000327385.1 Lottia gigantea
AGCTGTATGTCATTTTATATTGATGATGCCATGCATGAGACGTTTTGCACCAGAAAGAAACACGGAAGTTGCAGACGAATAACTTGACTGTATCACTGTATGCCTTGAAAGTTAATGGACGGTGGTTTGCTGCAAATTATTCTGAAAATATCATATTTTAGTATGATCTGGTAAAGACCCAAAAAATATTGGGTGGTTGTTGACAATAATCTATGTGGATTTGATACTCGTTTGTAGAGGTCTCTCAGTTGAATCTATCAAGTAGTTTGATAAACATCGTGTCTTATTGAAACGGGCACATTTGATGCTAATCCGGAAACAAAATCAAGCAGTGGAAGGGAAATTTCTTATTCTGATCCCAATATTTTGCAATAAGATTATTTGATAACTGGTTTTGGTCTTCACATAGTGTTTTCACTACTAATCTGCAACATAATATTTGTCGTTGTCACAACAGAAGAGAACAGCTTTCGCTAACGCAAAAATATTATCATTCTTAAATAAACTTATACAACAATTTTACTCTGCTGCTATAATCTTGTTATCATACGTTCACATTATAATGTTGATGACGCCTTCTCTGACATTCCGTCTGTTCGTCCACTAGGTAGTTTTATTATACGCCCACATGAATATGTCGTCGTATATTGTCGTCACCCCTGTCCGTCGGTCCGTCCGTCAACATTTCTTGTGAGCACTACAGAGACTACAGTTTTTATCTGATTTTGATAAAACTTGGTGTGATGCTTTAGATTGATAAGATCTCGGTCAAGTTCGAATTTGACATATTTTCGATGAACGGTTTTTGAGATTTTGCCCTTGACTTTGTTAGAACGCTTCGAAATTGTTAAAAATGAAGCTACAGTTTTCAACCGATTCTGATGAAATTTGGGGTGATCATTGGAATTGATAAGATCTCGGACAAGTTCTAACTTGACACATTTTTGATTAACGGCTTTTGAGTTATTGCCCTTGACTTTGTTAAAACGTGTTGAAATTTGTTAAAAATAGTTTGTGAGCAGGATTGACGCTACAGTTTTAAACAGATTCTGATGAAACTTGGTGTGATTATTGGAATTGATAAGATCTCTGACAAGTTCTAATTTGACGCATTTTCGATGAACGGGTTTTGAGTTATTGCCCTTGACTTTGTAAAAACGCGTCAAGATTTGTTAAAAATATGTCGTGAGAAGGATTGAAGCTACAGTTTTCAACCGATTCTGATGAAACTTGGTGTGATCATTGGAATTGATAAGATCTCGGACAAGTTCTAACTTGACGCATTTTCGATGAACGGTTTTTGAGTTATTGCCCTTGACTTTGTTAAAATGCGTCAAAATTTGTTCGTGAGCACAATAGAAACTACAGTTTTCAACCGATTCTGATGAAACATGGTGTAATCATTGAAATTGATAAGATCTCGGACAAGTTCTAACTTGACGCATTTTCGATGAATTGTTATTGAGTTACTGTCCTGGTTTTTGTAAAAACGCGTCAAAATGTGTTCGTGAGCACTATAGAAGCTACAGTTTTCAACCGATTTTGAGGAAACTTGGTGTGATCATTGGAATTGATAAGATCTCGGACAAGTTCTAACTTGACGCATTTTTGATGAAATGTTTTTGAGTTATTGCCATTAACTTACGAAAAAATCAACTTACGAAAAACGCATCAAAATTTGTTTGAGACCACAATAGAAGCTACAGTTTTGAACTGATTTTGATGAAACTTGATGTGATCATTGGAATTGATAAGATCTCGGACAAGTTCTAACAAGAGATATTTTTGATGAACATTTTTTGAGTTATTGCCCTTGACTTTGTAAACACGCGTCAAAAGTTGTTATTTGCCCTTGATTAGAGCTGTGTGATTTAATTGTTTGTTGTATTTGGGTTATTGATATTGGGTTTTGAAAAATTTTGTGGAATTATTCAGCATAAATAACTGGCATATATATATATGTAATTGAATTCAAACTAATAAAATTTTTTCAATATGAGAAAATTCGTACTTTAGTCACTAAAGACTGTTTTATCATTTCTGACAGCTGCCAGTGGGCGTATGTTACCTTGCATCGCAAGCTATCTTTCTGCTAATCTTCGATATGTTTTATTGGATCTGGAATTTAAATTCTTTGCGTTCAAAGGGGGTCAGGGTAAGATCGTGTAATGAATGGTCGCCCAGGTTAAAATGATTAGAAACAGGCTTGTGTCTCTTTAATTTGATCTATGATCTCCGAAAAACGAGTGCGTAATTTTGTTTTCGTTTCTGCTACATATATTATTCTTTTATGCAATTTTTTAAATTT
>NW_008708931.1:34761-36279 GCF_000327385.1 Lottia gigantea
TGCTATTTATTGGGTTAATGAAGTAGTAACATCTTGCAGTGTGAAATACAAGAAATGTGACCACTGGCCAAACATCAAATTGGAGCCACCAATGTTATCTTTTGAAATGTTCAAATGTAGAAAATCTTTTAACCTCTGTCTCCAAGCCTTGGTTCATTGTCTCATTCATCTAATGGTATTATTTACATATAAATACACCTGTTAAAAAATTGTTGTGTTCATAATATATCATGTATGTATTTGTAAAATACTGTACTCAAGAAAAGCTCTTATGTCAACAAAAAATTAATGATGTCAACATTTCTATGTAGACTACTCACCTATATTTTTCAGAAACACACAATATTGTTACAGTATTTTAATGTGTCTACCTTCTACTTTATTGTGCACCTTATTGACAAAAACTTAACATAGTGCACTTTGATTAATGTTTAAATATACTCATCATTGTTAAAGCAGAAATACAGCTTATTTTATGAAACATTAATTAAGTATGAAAAACAGGCTAAGAACCAACTGAAATTGTAACAATATGATAAAATATCATACTACAATGAGGAAATAGTGTGGAAGTTTGTAAGGATGCTTTCAACCTCTATTAAGGGAGGTAACAATGATTAACCATATTAAATCAACTAATCTCAAACTGTTTGTTTACAGCCAAAACATATTGGCAACAGGTTTTGTCAGTTTATATTTGATATTTTTATTTGTTGATGTTTTCTTTATCATTTTTTTGATCAAAGAAATAAATTCAAATACATGTACATTGTCAAATTAAACAAAATAATTTAAAATATGTGTAATTCTGAAACTGATGTTTCAAATTCAATAGCCACTGTAGACACAGTCAATTACAAACATTAAGCTACCATTCCAAGCCATCTTTTGTGGAAGCGTTCGTACATAAAAGGGGGGCTGGATAATAAAGGCTAGAAATATATGTGACATTTCTTAATTCATTTTCATTGTTGTGGTATCATTTCATTTGTTGTGTTATTGTCTAATTGTAAACCATCAACACTTGTAGGATGAACATTATTTACAAGAAAATATCTTAAGATGAAAATCAACAATTAACCAAGGCCTTAAGTATCAATCTACTTTATTTTACACTGCAGGAAGTTGCCAATCTCCATTGACCCCAATAATAGCACAAAGAAGGCTGTTAACTTCATAATTAAATCAATTGATCAATTTATTAATTGTACCTTAATTGTTGAGAAAACTTTTAATCAAAGCAACATTACAGAGTTATTTAGTTATTGGTCCCAAAACAGAGGTAAATGGTCAAACTTGCTCTCGTTACATAATAAAGCTAGGTACAGATTAAGTTGATTCAGTTATTTGATACTGTATGTAGTTTATTAAAACAAATATGAATAGTTTTTAACATTTTAATTATACTAAAGGAATAGTTCACATGAACCTAGAATGTAGGTAAAGATTAATAATTTGGGTGGGGAATATGCATACAGTGTATTTAGATACACATCACATGAAACAGTGCATCACTAT
>NW_008708932.1:0-1430 GCF_000327385.1 Lottia gigantea
AATAGAACTCTCTTTACAAGCTAATTGAACAAAAATGAGATCATTCAGTTCTATTCCAATTGAAATTCAACAAAACTATAGCTGGAATTTGACTTCAAGGTTCTTTACATTTTTATTTTAACCATTTTCAGGACTGCATGCATTTCTCAAGACACCAGACATTGCTTCAGAGTTTTGAAGAGTGTTGCTTATTGCAATCTCTGCTGATGGAAATACTTAGAGGAATATATCCTTTTAAAACCTTTAATGTAACTCATCTTTATTTGTAATACCTGTACAATCTCAGGCTCATATGGCTTTATTACTAAATCTTACATAATCTGTATGTAAAACAATATATTTCCTTATTTGTCTGTATATATATATTCATGACTTAAACAAAGTAACCACATCAAAGTTAAAGTAGCGGCAATTGAGGAAAAAACAATTTTTTAAAAAATACTTAACATTTACCTTAAAACAACAATCCTATTCTTTACCATAAAGTCAAAAAATACTTCCTTTGAAAGGTTTATATGAAAAATAGTATTTGACTTTCAACATAACATTTTTATTGCAAAAAAATAAACAAGATACATTGTTTCAACACAGCTTGATATTGTTGATAATACTGGGTTTTACAATAAACAAATAGGAAATTATCTGGATTTACTTTCAGCTGTCAATTGAGTCTTCAGAATTAAATCATAACAATCCCTTCTTCAATTTAATACCAGGGAAATGCTTTCAATTTACAATTTGCCAATGTGACAATAGTCTAATATCGTGGGTGACCGCTTGAAACCTCCTATAACAATATAACGAAATTAATTTTCGAGAAAAACGCAAAAAATATTTTTTATCGCCTTGGTCAACTTGACAATATATTCATTTTTGTTACTACCGTGTAGAATCCTTTTATTATCTTGTAAAACAAAACAAGTTTTATGATTTATCAGATTTTGCAGAGATTCTGTTGTCTAGTTAGGAAACTACTAAGGTAAATCCACTAATGAATACATACTAGTACAATAAGCCAAATTTGAGAATCTAAATGTTTGGTGCATTCTATAGAGGTAGATCTGTTTAATTATGCCAACTTAACTTCGTAGTGTGTAGTCATGTAACTATGTAGTATCATAAGGCACTGTCAAACCAAAAGACAAGGCAGAGGCTGAAATGATGAGAATCTCTATGCATATCTATTTCTGTCTACTCTTCAAACATACTTATACAGTCAAGTAACCTTATTTCGTGGAAACCTATTATTTGTGGATTTTCGGAAATGATTAATAATTTACGTGAGCGACCTTGCGCGACCTCCGCGTTAGTTTATTTTAATAAAAATGGGTTTTCTGTACAATGTCAGCTAGTAGAATGAATCCAGTAGTTTCAAGCAAGGTAAAATGTATTAATGTATACTTTGACAAATACAAAATGGCGGATTTCAC
>NW_008708932.1:2760-3823 GCF_000327385.1 Lottia gigantea
GGGGGGGGGGGGAACTTATTTGGGCTAGATACGTTTTGCCTTTGGTTTCTCTCGTACCAAACTTTTTCTTACTTTCCTACGACGTAGGAAGAAAGAAAATAAGAGATAAAATATTATCATATCAAGCGCCATTGCTTGTTAGCGTTTACACTACACAAATGAGAACCGTTCTCGGCACGGTCGATTTTTGTAATGCAAATGGTCACATTTTATCGCGGCCAGGTCCGGACAGAGAACGGAACGCTTTATCGCGGCCTGGTGTAAAAGGGGTTATCAGTAAATCTTGAAATGATTTTGAGACCAGGCCCATTTCATCCCTGTCGCCTTCATGATCAAACAAAACTTGAAATAAAGACATCAAATTCCACCTATTAATGTAGTGAAACAATGCAGGGTTCAAAAATACTTTCGGTAAGTTTCATTCATTATTCACCCATTTATTGTTTTTCTAAACCCAGAACTCGTGCCCCATCATCTTTTTCTTCCGCACCCCACACTACAGCTGTCTATAATTACGAGGCTTATACTCGATAAGCTGGTTGACAGTAGTTATGATGAGATTATCATCATCTGCCTTTTTTACTTTTCGGTAGAAAGATCTACACTTATCATGTACAAAATATACTCCTGAAGCATTACTTGTTAAACAATTTCTTTTTCTAATCCATTGATCCTGTTTAGCCTCTTGTTCTCTTTTTTTATTCTACTGTCCTTCTTTGCTCTTTCTTAGCCAATTTTCAGGATTTCTTTTCTACCTATTCTATATTATTTTGTTTGCCGAAACAATCCAACCAAGTCTGAACTTCTTCTTACGCTCGGGAGCCGCGGTGGCTCAGTGAGTTAGACGCTTGCTTGCTAACCTGAAGGTCCATGGTTCAATCCCGGCATAGGTCGAGATAATACCTTCGGATTTTTCAACCCGGTTTCCCCCTGTCAGTGATGCAGGTTAGAGGGGCTGACATGGAAAAAGCGTCTAGTCGTTCGGATGGGACAATAAACCGAGGCCTCGCGTGCTACAGGCTGTGCACGTTAAAGATCCCTCGACAGTTGGAATCGAAAAAGC
>NW_008708933.1:0-2012 GCF_000327385.1 Lottia gigantea
TAGTACTTTACTAAACACTTCTGATTGAGAGTAAACGAGGTCACTATATAACCTTGAGGTTGACGAAGATAACAGGAAAATTTGATGAACTCTTTTCTGACAACTTTGCCAAAAATGTATCAAAAATCTATATATTTTGATTTTGTTCAAAGACATTGTAAATGAATCAATCTCTGCAGAACTGAAGAATGTTTTGCTGGAGCTTAATTCTCACTTGCTTGGGTCCGGCCCGCACGGGCCCCACCCTAATGACGGGGCTGCATCTGCATCTCTATTCCAGCCCTTGCCCTCTGGTATCTAAATAGGGTTAAAACTCCAGGACCTTCAGAGATGCAGAAAATCCACATGAGACAGAGGAAAATACATTACATGCATTGCATACGTCTGCATGAAGTCTCAGAAACCGAATTGTATCACTGCATTTGCATAGATCCTATAGAGTCTTTCACGTCTTGTGTGTACTTCAAATAAGTGAAAATAATGAGTTGTCGATGATACTAAACAAGAGTACCCCAAAATGGACACAGGAAACGCGTCTGACCACTCTATCTCAAACGGGATACTCGATTGATCTGTGCACATAGTCGAAGACAGTGTACTGCACGCATGGTAGTAGTTTTTAGGCATCTGTGACAAATAGTCCACTTCTCTATAGGCACTCCATGTTACCAAATGAACTAGAGTTGGTCCTGGAACGGCAGACGAAAAGGTGTCAGAGAATCTGAAATTAAATAGTTTGCTTAAGTTGACACTCATCTTTAACTATATAATTATATGTTTATTACATATATTATTCAGAACATACAACAATGTATTCAGCTAACTGTTCAATAAAGGAACTTTCAAAGATATGTATTTATTTTATGATGAAAAATGGCACTAATAGAATGTCTTCATTCCAAGTAGAATATGTTATATAATAAATACTACCGGCAACAATTAAATCATTATCATGCAGAGGTTATATCTATAAGTTGTTTGCTCTCTCTTATTACCTACCTGACACTATGATTACAATACGAACATGAAACTGAAAAGTTTATTTCAAATGTAAAATCATCCAAGTGAAGAATGAACTGTTTCTCATCTCATGTCATGTCACTAATTTATTTATTCACTGATTACTTTGGTTTATTTCAAATGTAAATCTGTTTTCTGGCTTATTTTACAGTCTTCGTACTCTATCCCTTACATAAAGGATATATCAAGTGTAAATGAGAAGACTGGTATGGCTGTTTAGGCTAGACGAGATTGGTTAATGAAGAATTCAGTAGGTAAGGAGAAAGGTTATTCACACGGGGAAATAAAAAGGAAATTTAGGTATTTGTTAAAACAACATCCCCTCCAAAGTGGCAATGTGGCTTATGATTTGGTTTGTATTACTTTATTTTAGTATTGTACTAGTTGATATCTTACCTTGATATTCAACTCGCCACGGTCCAGTGACTGCCAGCTGGGCTGAGGTACACCACTGTCCAGCTCTAGATTATTTAGGCCAAATCCAGGGTCATTCCCATCCCAGCTCATTCAACTCGCCACGGTCCAGTGACTGCCAGCTGGTCTGAGGTACACCACTGTCCAGCTATAGATCATTTAGACCAAATCCAGGGTCATCACCATCCCAGCTCATTCAACTCGCCATTGTCCAGCGACTACCAGCTGGTCTGAGGTACAAAAATGTCCAACTCTAGACATTATAGACCTCCGGGCCGATGGTGTGCATCTGAAGGATGTCGGCCAGGAATTATTGTGAGCTACAAGCAGGATGATGCCCTGATGTACACAAATGTTCCAGAAAATAAAGCAATATTGTGGAAATCGTTAAAATAAACTTATGATTCCTATTGTTGTTATCATGACAAGGTAATCCCTTGCTTCAATACAATAAATTAATCTCCCCTCCCCCCTCAAATGTCATTGGTTTCAAACTAAAGATTGACATGTCCACAGCCAATCTCAGAAGGCCGGCTACATGCACATTACTAAGACACGTGCCTACAAGTGATAGATTA
>NW_008708933.1:2318-3819 GCF_000327385.1 Lottia gigantea
TTCACTGATTACTTTGGTCGTGTGAACGGCTCAAATTGGAAACTGGCAGATTCAGAAGAGGATTGGTGTATGTTTGATGTATTAAGACTATTCTATACTGGTAAATGTGAAATATAACAATTAAATTGTCTCTTAGTATAACTAATATTCATATTTGCATAGGCATGTGTGTTAACTGAAAGTATTTGAATTTTCTCCTTTTACAAGTTTAGCATTTTTGAACGTTGAGTGTATTTTCATTATCACCTTTGGCTAACAGTCTTTTTTTTAACTGATTTACAACATCTTGGAAGACTGCACCATATATTCAACAAATCCTGAAAGTTTCATGGGGTTGTGGCACTTTCTGAAAGTGGGAACATGGATTTAACATAGCTATAACATATAGGAATAGATTCCACGTCAAAAAAAGTAATCTCCAGGTCGTGCTACGAAAAGTCATTTTTAAGCACATATGAGAGGCACAGTCCATGGCCTTTAACTGCAAAACGAAACCCAGAATTCAAAACAACATAATGGTGGAACATAGGAAAGTAGTTTTTCATATGAAGAAATATATTAACCAAAAGCGAGTAAACGATTCATCAAGAAGAGTAAGCATACTTTGCCCGGCGCCACACTCGTCATTGCTGCTCAACATATACATACTCATTAAAGAAATAGGCATAGCCTCGACCGAAACATCTAGTCTATAAACAAGCGTATCTTATACAATATTTATTATATCGGCTGCCAACAATAGATAAAGCTGTGTATTATTGTTGCTGTCAGGAGACCACCACGGAGTACCTAAAGATGTCAGAGCATTAAGACTCGACAGGACAGCGTGTCACATGCATATCATGCATGTATCATCCAGAAATATTGAACCTTCATGTTTTGATATATTTTCAAAATGGTCGTCAAATTAATGTTTGTCTTAATGAAAATGCACCTTTATAATGATACAAATCTAATAGTACCACTATCATTCCAAAATACCCAACAGTTAAAGTAAAGTTTAAACAAGCTTATTTCGACATTGAATAATCAACAGTTGTTCAAGATGGTGTCCATAACAAGATAGTCAATTCTTAGTTACAAAGTTTAGCTGTTTTTGTTCCCGTCATTCTTAGTTACAAAGTTTAGCTGTTTTTGGTTCCATCATTCTTAGTTACAAAGTTTAGCTGTTTTTGTTTCCATCATCCTTAGTTATAAAGTTTAGCTGTTTTTGTTTCAATCATTCTTAGTTATAAAGTTTAGCTGTTTTTGTTTCAATCATTCTTAGTTATAAAGTTTAGCTGTTTTTGTTTCCATCATCCTTAGTTACAATGTTTAGCTGTTTTTGTGTCAATCATTCTTAGTTACAAAGTTTAGCTGTTTTTATGTCCATCATCCTTAGTTACAAAGTTTAGCTGTTTTTGTTTCCATCATCCTTAGTTACAAAGTTTAGCAGTTTTTGTTTCAATCATCCTTAGTTACAAAGTTTAGCTGTTTTTGGTTCCATCATTCTTAGTTACAA
>NW_008708934.1:0-940 GCF_000327385.1 Lottia gigantea
CTACTGTAAAAACTATCCATATCGTACCACATTTACTTTGACACCAACTGATCAACTTTATATTAATTTGATGAATTACGAGAACAACACGTCTGGTTTTGTTTTTAACTTTAACATACAAACTACCACCAATGGTAAGAAAATCATTATAGGACCTCTCAATAAAACAATACAACTATACAACTTCCCATTAACACCAATTGATCAACAATATTCTGTTTATTTGATCATTTACTATACACATTGAAACCAATGGTAGAAATATCATATCAGGGCTTTTCAACCTAAATTTTACAAGTTCTAACTCCTTTTGACAATCTGTAATTCTAACCAAGGCAAAAAGTAAACCCGATTTTAAAACGATACTACCTCCTAGAATGGACATAAAACAGAAAGTCTCAAACTTGGTCAATTAGAATTTATATTCATCAGGTACTATGACTAAAGAATAGAATCTCTATATAAGACAATACATCTCTACATACTATATCTTATTAACTAAATACAAATTGAAAATCGCTTCTAAGCTTGTTTTTACTTAGTTGAATTATTACTTAGCTTTATGAATATATTTATGGAGGGATCCTGTTGTATAGTTTTGACACCAGGTAAGACAACTAATGAACAAAAACTCATTTAAAACACGTTTACGATTTCTAGGTTATCCTAAGAGGTAGATTTCTTTTAACTTCTAGGTAAAGTTAATTTAACCTGTGGTAGTCCCTGGACGAACCAACTGGTTATCACTCAGACACCAACAACTGCAGGGGGTAAAAGTTTATACAGTGACAGTATAGTAACTACAGCCAGAAGTAAGGTACCAAAAAACGATTTAAATCGTTATTAATATATGTACTANATAATATATTTTTACATATTTGCACATGCGTTGAGTTCGAAAAGAATGTTTTTTATCCCAAACGATCAAAAGTATAAAATA
>NW_008708934.1:8839-10536 GCF_000327385.1 Lottia gigantea
GGTGTAGTTTTAGTATATATTGTTATTTTAATGTTAATATTATATTATAAATGATATCTCTGTTTTAGTACCTGTGATAGTAGGCTGTATTGTTAGTGGTGTAGTTTTAGTATATATTGTTATCTTAATGTTAATATTATATTATAAATGATATCTCTGTTTTAGTACCTGTGATAGTAGGCTGTATTGTTAGTGGTGTAGTTTTAGTATATATTGTTATTTTAATGTTAATATTATATTATAAATGATATCTCTGTTTTAGTACCTGTGATAGTAGGCTGTATTGTTAGTGGTGTAGTTTTAGTATATATTGTTATTTTAATGTTAATATTATATTATAAATGATATCTCTGTTTTAGTATCTGTGATAGTAAGCTGTATTGTTAGTGGTGTAGTTTTAGTATATATATTGTTATTTTAATGTTAATATTATATTATAAATGATATCTCTGTTTTAGTACCTATGATAGTAGGCTGTATTGTTGGTGGTGTAGTTTTAGTATATATTGTTATTTTAATGTTAATATTATATTATAAATGATATCTCTGTTTTAGTACCTGTGATAGTAGGCTGTATTGTTAGTGGTGTAGTTTTAGTATATATTGTTATCTTAATGTTAATATTATATTATAAATGATATCTCTGTTTTAGTACCTATGATAGTAGGCTGTATTGTTGGTGGTGTTGTTCTAGT
This sequence comes from Lottia gigantea, assembly GCF_000327385.1. Taxonomy (NCBI): domain Eukaryota; kingdom Metazoa; phylum Mollusca; class Gastropoda; family Lottiidae; genus Lottia; species Lottia gigantea. Next base: position 9,535 of record NW_008708934.1, read on the forward strand.
GTCTGTAATTATTGTTATAGTCATATGGTAAGTTTTCTGATTTTAATATGACCCACGTGAAATAGATGCGATAAAATCTAGTCCTTAGATACCAATTCTCATTTTTTGGGGGCTATCCCGTTCTGTATATTGATGTAGTATGTCGTTGACAAAAAGTCTTTGCGACAGTTATAAGTTATAAGATTTGGTTTTCTTGAAATGAAACAAGAATTCAGCCCCAGCGCACTACATTGAAAATGCATCGCGTTGATGGTGTGAATTTATTTTCAGTTTCCGGAAACGCAGAAATCAGAAACCCCAGAACGACCAGAACGTATTGGATCAGAATATTAGAAATAGTGATAGAAATATTTACCTTACCACGATACCTGATAGACCCAGTCAAATTCAACATCAGAATACAACCGACACCTTATCAAATACAGTGTATAGTAGTTTAGATTCAAGATACAATACTTCCAGTGATTTAAAACCATATGAACAACTACCAAAACTAGAAAACAGCCTAACAGAACACCAGGAAGACGTACCGCATATAGACAACGATTACGATATTGTTGTGGAAGGTTCGAGTCCGGATAATGAAATTCCTTCAAATAACGTTTATAGCAGCCCTGATCCACGAAACAATACTTCTAGTGACTATAGACTTTACGAACATCTTCCAAAACAAGAAAACGATAATACGGAGCAACAAGAACATGTTTCAGAGCTACAGGAAGACGTTCTGTTTACAAACAACGATTATGTTAAATCGAAGGAATAGGTAACAATAATTCAAATGACCATACAAACATCATTCAAAACACGAATAGTCAGACACTGAGCAACAAGAACATGTTCTAAAACATAAAAAAAAATGTTCCATTGCAATACGAAAATATTAAGAAACAGTTCAAATGATTTTGCATACCAGCAACCAGTATACTAAAGAACATGGAAGTCGAACTCGAGTAATTTCAATTTGGAATATTCGCAATCAATAAAGTGTATAGTAGCTTA
>NW_008708934.1:10815-13467 GCF_000327385.1 Lottia gigantea
GAAATTGCCCCCCCCCCCACCCCCAGAATTACGTTTGTGAAAATTGGTATCAGGATGTTTGGAATTGGCGGTTCCCTACCCTACGGCTTACATATCACGGTAATGAATGGCAGACATATTTTGCCGGAACTATGTCGATATTGACACATGATCACGTGATGCATCTAAGGATTCTGGTCGTTCGGGACTACAAGTGTTTGTAAACAGAACCAACAAAAACAAAACCTCGTCAAAAGTGGATCTAAAATGTTCCATTAGCCAACCAATAGTCACGATGGACCAATTAATGCATTAGTAAATGTCAGAATTATCCTCTAAGAGCTGAAAAGCTAAGGACTATCTTCAGGTCGCAATATTACTATCATTTAACCAATCATTGTAAGACTTCGGAGTAAAGAGTCTCACCCATGAAGACATAACGAAATCTACCAATCATTAGCGAGAGGGATTCAGCTCTATGGAAACTGTCAAAGATTGTCAAATGCTCACACCTCTGAAGATATCATTTGAATCTCTCAGGTTATCATAATAATATATTAATTTTATGCGGTCGCAATGAGATGCGCAGTAGTATTCTTGGTACCAGAAGGCCTGATATGACTTTGAACACGAGAGTAAAAGTTGTATAGTAGTGGACTCCTCCAAAGAAAAGTACCATCAGCTGTTTCGAAAAGAGTAAATATGGCATTGCGATAGTAACGCAATAATCTAATGTTTTTAATACCCAATGCCAAAACTATAACTTCCGTTACAAAAATAAATCTCTCAACAAAACACACACCGACAATTCAAAGTAACAGAAAATGAATGCTAAACAATAATCATATTCAAGTTTTTTAAATCAAAATTAAAAAAATTAAGCATGTCGTATACGAACCACCGTACTGCGGTATTGACACCGTACTGCGGTGGTTCGTATACGACATCATTTATTCAAGTTATTTTCATTATGCTCCCCAACTACAACAACCACTGGCAAGAAGCCAGACATAGAAACACTAATCGTCAACCAAACCAATATCACGTACCCTACAACGGCCCTGTCTTCCATCGACCTCTACCACCTACCAATCGCCGACCACCAACCAACCCATCCAGCTATATCCCACCCCATCGCCGACCTACCCACAACACCTACCAATCAAGAGGTAACCATCGACCTGCCCAACAACAGAAACGACTACCAGCCCACCGAAGCCAACCAGTCCCCACTCATAAGGAGGAAGAACCCTTTGTGAAGGTGTTCTTCCAAGTTTTGCAGTGCCTCCATCATTTGGCAATCCTTACCCTTCAACAGCAAGGCCAACCAGCGTTTACCTTCAAACGCAAAGTCTCTGAGTTGGATAGTTTTATCCGTCCAGCAATGAAAACATCAGCTGTTGACGCGAATATTAGATCCCTCAATCGGACATGGCTCTCTAAGGTTACGCAGGTCCTGATCGACCATTACCAAACCACATTCGTACCAAGTCTTTATCATCAGCTGCGGTCGACCGCATCGTTTCTCATGCCCTGTCCTGGGCCCGTCGCTCCTATGGGAAACGTCTCACTCAAGCTGTAATCACCAAGTTCTACCAAACAATCAACGAAACAAAAACCAGAGTAACCATATCTCTACCAACTGAAATGGACACTACACCTGCACCATCTAGAGCCACGACGCTGCCGAACCAAACCCCTAAACGAGCCCGAAGTTCACCTACTCCTAGTCCAGCAGACATAGGTAAACGCTCTCGTAGAGAGGGCACTCCCCTTCTCTTTTCACTTTCAGACTCGTCTTCCCCTTCCGCACCATCTGAATCTTCACCACGTGATCCAGGATCTGCCAACCTTTCTTCCTTCTGTGCGTTTTTGGACCAGCAAACCACCCCTCAGTCTCCATCGAAGTCGAGACGTATATCCAGACCTTCCCCCCCTCGAACCAGATCCCAGTCCGTTCCCAATGCTACAATTCTAACAACTACCAAACCAGTACCAATCACACCGTCGACGACCATTATATCCGCTACCAAACCGTATTATCACCAAACCAAGGACAAATCATTATGGAAGCTACCCGCTCTAAAGAAATCTACCTTAATTATTGGATCATCTAACCTGAATCGAATTACCAAAACCAGTTCAGACACTGAAATACATTCTTACCCCGGTGCCCAAATCCATCACATACAGTCAATCCTGGAATCATACGACCATGATCCCAAACCTACTACCATTATTCTTCATGTAGGCCTCAACAACCGTGATCAGCTACCAAAGACCTCCTTTAACAAAGCCCAGAAATTAATCGCCACAGCCAACAAAACCTTCCCAAACTCCAAGATCCTCTTCACATGTATACCCATTTCAAATAAAATCTCGAAGAAAGCACAACAGAACCTCAGCACTCTCAACAACATGATGATGGAGTCCAGTACCAACAGCGCAACAATCTTACCACCCTACGAAGAAGAATTCGAACCAGTTGATAATCTTCATTGGTCTCCAGAAACAGCAAACAGCATTTATTTGTTTTGGATACACCAGCTTCAAGCATCGAGTAAGTCTTTAAACTAATTACTGGGGATAAAAATACTGAGAGGCCACCGCTAGGCCAAACTGTAGTTAACTTGAGCCGCAAAATTCTCACACCCCTTCAGCATTCAATCTTAG
>NW_008708934.1:13517-14322 GCF_000327385.1 Lottia gigantea
ACATATGACTACCTGTCTGCCAAACCTGATTGTCGCGAGAGACATTTGTACACTTTGCCTAAAATCCATAAGAATCCAACAAAGGAGTGGTTTATCTCGAATAAAATCCCTAAAGGTCGCCCGATTATATCTGACTGTGGTAGTGAGTCATATGCAGTGTCAGAATACATTGATCATTTCTTACTACCTCTAGCATGTCAAAATCGCGCCTACCTTAAAGACACAACCGATTTTGTCAATAAAATAAAAAATCTTCGAGTTCCCTCTAATGCTATTTTAATTTCTATCGACGTTTCTTCTATGTATACCAATATCGATAACACTACTGGTTTAACGGCAGTTCGTAAAGCTTTTAATAGAAACCCAGATCCAAACAGACCCGACGATGCAATTCTACGGCTTTTAGAGATTTGTCTTAGTCGAAACGATTTCACATTTAATGGCAAAACATATTTACAAACTTCAGGGACAGCAATGGGCAAACGATTTGCCCCTTCGTACGCAAACCTTTTCATGGCAGAGTGGGAACGTGAGGTGTTGCCCCTCTGTCCATTTGACCCACTTTTTTACGGACGCTTTTTGGATGACATCTTTATGGTTTGGACTTATTCTATCGAACAGTTTTGGGAATTCTTTGACATTCTCAACAACCACCATCCTTCTATCAAACTAACCGCAAACGTGAGTGACAAAAGCATAGACTTTCTCGATACCACAGTCTTTAAGGGAGATTCCATAGCAGAAACAAATAAACTGGATATTAAAGTGTATTTCAAAGAAACTGATACTCATCAACTCTTGCACA
>NW_008708934.1:14372-38530 GCF_000327385.1 Lottia gigantea
AACTGAAAGAGCGTGGGTACTCTAAACGATTTTTACGAAACATAAAAAAATTCCACCTTAGCACATATAGCAGCTAAAAACAGACTTTATGCCGAAGTACCTCCAGGTTTAAGAAGTGCGCCATGTTTGTCCAGTAGATGCAAAACATGTCCCTTTATATCAGAAACTCATTATTTTGTAAGCAAATTTACGAATAAAAGGTACCCGATCCAGGAACATCTAACATGTGAACATTCGAATGTAATATATTTAATTTCATGCAAGAAATGCCCCAAACAATATGTAGGAGAAACTAAGAATAATTTACGAACTCGCTTTAATGCTCATAGGTCAGACATCAAATTAAAGAAAGACAAGCCTGTTTCTAATCATTTCAACCTCGACGACCATTCAATAGACGATCTCACCCTAATCCCAATTGAGCGTATAGAAATTGACTTACCCGAAGATGAAACTACCAAATTCCGTCAATCTAGGGAAGCCCATTGGATTGAGACATTAAATACAGCAAGACCTATAGGACTAAATATTCATCATAATGTAGGCATAGCACCCTTTGTTGTCCCGTTTAATACAACCAGCAATCGAGCAAGCAAGATAGTTCATGCCCACTATAAGAGCCTTCAAGAGAAATTCCCCCATGTCTATAAGCAGAAAATGATAGTTGCATATTCAAAAAATAAGAACTTAAATGATAATATTGTTCATAGTAAACTAAAAGCAATCAGTACATAACAGATACTATACTTCTCGCCCATCGGGCGAGTTACTTTTTCTAATTTCAGATCAGAATAAGAACAGAAGAAAACCCAATATCAAGACCCTTAATCCTAATTTCTAAATAAAGTGTCTGCTCCACCCTAGGCCTGTATATTTGGGAGAATCAAACCCTCCCTTCCCCGAAAATTAAAAAAAATAAATGATGTCGTATACGAACCACCGTAGAAAATGCAATTTCAGACAACAAAACCAAAAAATGGACAAGAAATAGGCGTGCAAACACCCCAAAAGGGAGATAAAAAGAGGATGGCTAAAAATTTCACGGACTACATTCGTATACAATCAAATGTTTAAGTGGACTCGTCCACATATAGAATCTAGAGTCTCAATCAAGGGAGGTAACTATTGATAATATATATGTTTCCATGAAAAATCACGAAATTCAATCTTCTACAACTTTTTCCAGAAATCTCGTTGAAAACTTTCCAATATGTCACATAAAAGCCTGGCCAATATTTATTTTCTGGACAAAGATTCCATGACCATGAAATTCTGAAGCTAGCCAAACTGAAAGTAGACCACTATATTTTCTCAATATTCGCTTGACTGTCACTGCACACAAATCGACTATTTTTAGAATCATGACTCTCACCATCTCACAAAATCTAAAAGAAAATTCAATTTCAGACATCAAATTCCAAATCAAGACCAAAAAAAAGTCAAAAATAGGCATGCAGACACCCCAAAAGGGATGGCTAAAAATAGCACTGACTACATTCGCATAAAATGTTTAGTGGACTCAGTCCACCTGTAGAAATCTTCATTAAATCAAAAGGGATACAGAACAACTTGACAAAAACTCCATTTCATTTCATTAAATCATAATGGATACAAAACAATATGAAAAAACACTCCATTACATTCGTTTAACTGGGATACAGAATCAAAACCTCTTTCATCAATGACCACAGTATAATCTTTAAATAATTCATACATTTTCAGAACTGTTCAATTCGATCGACCAGCCGTGAGTGTAGGGCGACCTTTAATATATCTTTATCGTGTTTAAGTTATAATCGTTGTCAACATTTCACACAAGCGAACCAAGGGTATGTACTGTTTCTTTTTCGGCTTATTTTTTATACTGATAAACATTATTGGCTTTGTGGACTTTCTTAATATTTAATACCCAATAAACATTTTAGCTATACAAAGGTTGCAAGGGCAAGGGATACGTTGAAAAGTAGGACATAAATATGAAACTAGAGCTGTGAACAGCACTGAGCGTGGCCCGTGATACTTTTCCTGATAGCTGTAAGACTTTTCTGAACTTCAAACCCTCTCAAGCCCGATGTTGACTCGACCACTTTTAGTAAAGAGCCAAGCTAAATGAAATGTTTTGTGAAAGGTTAAATTCAATCTTGTATCAATATAACTTATCGTATGGTTATTTTAATAGCTTCATGGTAGCTATAATATGCAGGTATGTGTGAAATGTGAACATTATGTGACGGAATTTCTTTACTGATATAAACATGATCTATAAGTGTCCCACCTTCAGTAGTGTAATGCTGAACAAGTTTTTGAAAACCAAATTTTTGAAAACAATTTAGTATAGACAAATGACCCTCCAAGATATTTTGGTTGAAATCCCCCATAATAACATAGTCTGAACCAGATTCTTGTAATTCAACTAATAATCTTTCTAACATTGGGTGAAATAAATCTAATTGATAAACGGGTGGTCTATAGATAACAATTACGTTAATATTTTTATCCAAAATATTCAAAGCAATGTGTTCTATATTTAAAACTCCAAATTTTAAAATGTTGAGATTTTTGTTTTGCTTATAATATACTCCTACTCCTCCGTGTCCCTTTTCTTTCAAAAATTTGAAATCTTTAGTGTCATCATAGCTGCTGCTTCGAGGATGGTGGTGAAGACGGAAACCATTTAACTTTAGTTTTGCTGGAGTTATTGAATTATTTAGCCATGTTTCTGTTAAACAAATGATATCACCTTCTAGCATTGTCCTGTGTTTCTGTAAATCCTCTATATGAATAGATAAACCCTGAACATTGTGTAAAATTATATTAGTATCAGTTGATATGGTCTCGTTTTCGGGTTTTAAAAAAGTATCCATTGCTCCTAATGCCGATTCAATTTTTTCATCACGATATATGTTTTTTCCGTAAAATCTTGTATTGTAAGACCCTGTAATGTTTTAACTCTGCTTAACTCAACATAAGCTTGACCAGCTTGGAATATTTTATAAAGTGATATTACGCCTCTATCGAGACTTAGACCTTGTACTTTGTGAATAGTAACTGCATAGGCGAGACGTAATGGGAACTGGCGTCTAACATCGCCCTTATAGTTAACATGAGGCTTTTCATATCTCTCAATACCAATACTACCACGTGGTACATTCGGCGGAAGTGGAACACTGTCTTCATTTATTTTTGTCAGTTTGATTATTCTGATCAGTTTGAATGAATGTTACTTGACCAAAACTTCCATTTATCAAGCCAGTAGAAACATTTAAATTAATTACTAACAGAACTTTTGACCCTACACCTATTTTTAAGCAAGACACTAATGGTGTATCAGTTACTTTAACATATGTGGTTAAGCGTCATTTTACCGGTTCTAACATCTTTTGAATAATCTAGAGCACTGATGGACACAGAATTCGGGCATTTTTCATCAATCATTCTAGAATTATAATCATCAACTTGCTGATTAGTAGAAAATATGTGCAGACAATCATCTTCTTTACCAGTTACCCTACTCTGTAACATTTTGACGTCTGAAGCAAGCATTGGTACACTTTTTTTTTTCTTTGTCTAATTCTATTCAATGTTTGGGCAAAGGCTAAATCATCTTTTTGTCTCATAATTTCAGTAAGTTCAACAAGTTTGAAATTACTGTTCCATAGGTTTATGACACTTTCATGACATAAACTATTACCTTTAACTGGTCTTAGTTGCCACATATCTCCAAAACATATGACACAGATATTGCGATTAAGTGCTGTGGGTTAGAATCCCGCTCTGTATTCTGATTCCAAGGTCAGTGTTTGTTAGAGACAGCCCGCTGTTTGCTTTTATTCCCTCAGCCTAACTAACACCAATAACAAAAACTGTTGTGTGTATCTTGCAGATAGAGTTCTATTAATGGTACAGAACAAATTCGAACAGGTTAATGTATCAAAAATTCACTAAGGATTTTTTGGATACTACGGTATTCAAAGGACCAAGTTTCTCTCAAACAAACAAATTAGACATCAAAGTAATTTTTTAAACCAACGGATACTCACCAACTTTTATATAAAAACTCTTTTCACCCAATACATACTTTTACGGGAATAATCAAATCACAAATTTTTTTTTTTTTTTAGAATTTGCACTCAAAAAGTAGATTTTGATGCAGCTTGTAGTCTAGTTTTCAGTAAATTAAGAGAGAGGGGCTATTCCAAACGATTCTTGCGCAAAATTAAAAATGACACTGTTTTGGACCTTTTGAAAATTAATGAACACCCTCCTCCAATAAATAACTTTGGCGCAATACCATGTAGAGGTTCTCGGTGTCGCACCTGTGAACATATTCGTATGTCTCATTATTTTTAAAATAAAAAAAACGGAAAAATATTTGAAATTAAAGAACGTCTCACGTGTACGGATAAAAATATCATTTTTCGTGTAAAAAATGTGACAGGCAATACGTCGGCGAAACCCAGAACGCGTCGCGAACTCGATTTAGTGGCCATCGCTTTGATATAATTCATAGCAAAAATAGACCAATTTCTCATCATTTTAATTTACCTGACCATTCCATTGAAGACCTTCTTATCATGCCTATTGAATCAATTACTGACTCTGATCTTATCAAACCAAAAACCAAACGATTACAGAGAGAAAGCTACTGGATGGACCAACTCCAAACAGTGGCTCCAAATGGACTTAACATCTAGCATGATAATCAAATGATTCCATTTGTTGCCACCTTTAATCATACAGCTGCCAAAACCTCATCCATCGTCAAACAGTATTACAGTGAATTACAGAACAGATTTCCGAATGTATATACCAAACGACTTGTAATTGCCTATAAGCACAATAAAAACCTTAGTAATTTTCTGGTCCGTGGTAGAATCGATCCCATTGAATCCAATAATACTTGACCCCCCTCTCTATTTTCTAGCTCATTAAGTATAATATATTCTAATCCTTATATATAGATGTTTATATTTTCAGAACCTATTCATACTCTTTTCTTTTAGAACTGGTAACAAGAAAACTTTCATATTATAGACTTTTGTTTATTGTAGATTACTCGTGGTTGTTTTTTTAACTTAATACTAACTATGCTAACTTCACCTTATCTGGTATTGAACATTTATCTCTTTATTTGTGACCTTGGCCAGTGCTTTATATAGAAGTTTTTAGGAACTTCTTCACTCTTAACACTACTCTATATGAGTGTATGTTAAATTATTGTAAGTGAAAATTGGAAAAAAAAATTAAAAAAAAAAGTTATTTTTTTAAGTGTTAAAAGATTACATAATCAGATTAATCTGTTTATGATCCAAACTACTTCACACCTGCATGTCAAAAGTTCATATGGATAGCTTTCCTATCATATTATATAACCTGTTATAACACCTGTCAATCATTTTAATCCCCACAATCTACAGATTTTTATCACATTTTTTATAAACATTTAACACTTTTATGCCTATTTTCACAAATTCAATTTTGTATTAAACCACCCATGTCACATATCGTTGAAAAGAGAAAATTGAGTAGATCCTGAATATACAAACCATATTGCTAGGAGTTAATTACATTGTAAGTTAGAACCCTCAGTCGAAAAAAAACCCAATATTTTTAAAACATATTTTAATGGATTATTGTCATATATCATTGAAAAGATAATCAGAAGGGAATTACAAAATTGAAAAAAATAATTGTCTGTGTTTATTAGAAAAGGTCATACAGCCGTCCAAAGTTGTCAAAAATGTTAATTTTTGAATGGCTTTTAAACCGGAAGTTAATATTTTTCAACCAATATGAGTACACATGTGGATAGCTGAGGTCAAGAACATCCTACAGTGAAATTTTCAAGGTTATCGAAGGTCAAGGTCACATGATGTGGCCTTTTGAATTTTCAAAAAATTCAAACGAATATAAAAAAAATTCAAATTCGAAATTCAAAATTCTGTTCCAACAAACTGTAGACAAGGTTACAAGGTTTTAATAGACACCAAAATCATAAAAATCGGATAAAAAATGGAGGACTAATTATTTTTTTGCTAAAATGGGTCAGTCCGAGGCGACGGCTTATGCATCACTTCCGGTTTGGATTTTTTTTGCTAAGTGCATTTTAATTATGACTGACAGACAATATATATGGTTTTTGCCAACATCTGAAATTTACACCGGATTTAGCCTCACCAGATACGTCTTATAACAATGAACATATTAAAGAAAATTTCAGGTAAGCCGGTTCATAAATAAGCCCTACAGACTTGATGCAAAATATTTGCACATTATGCAATGGCACACTTCCGGTTTAGCAAAAATTGAGTTTAAGATATTCATTTTTGATTCCAGGTCATTTAAAAATGTTTGGTGAAGACAATTATGCTATACCATTTTCGATTTTGTCTAGGGACGTTCCCAAAAAAAAAAAAAAAAAAAAAAAAAAAAGAATCATAACGAAAGCTTGACAAATCTAATTTATCCTACTGTTCTGTACCTTATTGGACTAATGAAATGAAATAGAGTTTTATATCCTACTGTTCTGTATTTTATTGGACTAATGAAATGAAATATAGTTTTACATCCTACAGTTCTGTACCTTATTGGACTAATGAAATGAAATAGAGTTTTACATCCTACTGTTCTGTATCTTATTGAACTAATGAAATGAAATATAGTTTTACATCCTACAGTTCTGTACCTTATTGGACTAATGAAATGAAATATAGTTTTACATCCTACTGTTCTGTATCTTATTGAACTAATGAAATGAAATATAGTTTTACATCCTACTGTTCTGTATCTTATTGAACTAATGAAATGAAATATAGTTTTATATCCTACTGTTCTGTACCTTTTTGAAGTAATGAAATAAAATGGAGTTTTATATCCTACTGTTCTGTACCTTTTTGAAGTAATGAAATGAAATGGAGTTTTATATCCTACTGTTCTGTACCTTATTGGACTAATGAAATGAAATAGAGTTTTATATCCTACTGTTCTGTACCTTTTTGAAGTAATGAAATGTAATGGAGTTTTATATCCTACTGTCTGTACCTTATTAGACTAATGAAATGAAATATAGTTTTATATCCTACTGTTCTGTACCTTTTTGAAGTAATGAAATGAAATGGAGTTTTATATCCTACCCGTCTGTACCTTATTGGACTAAGAAATGAAATGGAGTTTTACATCCTACTGTTCTGTACCTTTTTGAAATAATGAAATGAAATATAGTTTTATATCCTACTGTTCTGTACCTTATTGGACTAATGAAATGAAATATAGTTTTATATCCTACCGTCTGTACCTTATTGGACTAATGAAATGAAATATAGTTTTATATCCTACTGTTCTGTACCTTATTGGACTAATGAAATGAAATATAGTTTTATATCCTACTGTTCTGTAACTTATTGGACTAATGAAATGAAATGGAGTTTTATATCCTACTGTTCTGTATCTTATTGGACTAATGAAATGAAATGGGAGTTTTATATCCTACTGTTCTGTATCTTATTGGACTAATGAAATGAAATATAGTTTTATATCCTACTGTTCTGTAACTTATTGGACTAATGAAATGAAATGGAGTTTTATATCCTACTGTTCTGTATCTTATTGGACTAATGAAATGAAATATAGTTTTATATCCTACTGTTCTGTATCTTATTGGACTAATGAAATGAAATAGAGTTTTATATCCTACTGTTCTGTAACTTATTGGACTAATGAATGAAATAGAGTTATATATCCTACTGTTCTGTAACTTATTGGACTAATGAATGAAATAGAGTTATATATCTTACTGTTCTGTACCTTATTGAAGTAATGAAACGTAGTTTTATGTCCTACTGTTCTGTACCTTACTGAAGAAATAATATTGGAGATTTACGTCCTACTATTCTAAAGCTAGAATCATTTAATCAGTCAATTTAGTCTTTGTATGTTGGTTCCGACTAAGTCAAAATCTTATTTTCAGGAGCAGGACAGTGAAACGGAATGCCGAGGTACCGATACGTATTTCTGAACTGCCGGGGGCGGGGGGAAATTAATAGGCTGATGTTCGCGGCGGCTAGAATCCAGTTCGAAGACAAAAGAATTCCAAAATCTCAATGGATTTGAAACCAGGCAAAGTTCTGATGTTCGTCTTCAAGATCAAAAGAAGTACAACTCTTCAAAACTACTATAATGTTAAATACAGCCAATCAGATTCCTAGGCAGAAAGTTAGTAAACAATAAGTTATAATGTTTACAGTCTTTATTTCGAGGCCTCTGAGTGGCTGTATTTGCTGGCGAACAATCCAATCAAAACTAACATTCATCTATTTCTTGTAAAACAAATTTGATGACAAATTAACAATATCAATTTAAAGTGATATTACGCCATCCGTTTTAACAATGGTACCTTCGTCTCAGAAACAGACATTTGTAGCACATCAAATAGTGTGCACAGCTCACCTTCGAAATTTGAGCCTTCAGATTCATGTGTGTCCAGAATTATCCGCGTTTTAAAGTTGCAATGATGACTCGTCTTTTGTGTAGTCTCTGCCATATATAGAAAAGACATCTATAGAAACAGAAAGTGATACAGCAAATCTCAAATGCCTTTCCATTAATACAGCAAATCTAGATCCTATGCTAATATTTAACAGTAAACCAAATGTCAACCGATGTCAACGGCAGACCAAATGCCTTACATTGTCAACAGCAAATCTAATCTTACAGAAGTTAGTAAAATAAATGCCTTTACATTACAAGCAATAAATATCAAATTTAATGCCTTACAGTTTTCAACAGCAAAACGAATGACTTTAAACTCCCCAAGGTTATCTATATTATGGCCAGGGAACGGAAACGAATAATTGACTATGACTGTGCTTTCGTAATAGTGTATACCTAAAATTTGATTTCATTCTTTAAGGTTTAGATGGAAGAAACAGCACTGAGAGACTTCAAGCTGACATGGTGGTGGAGTTAGTCATCCAGCTAAGAGAAGATTATATCATCAACCACTTTCTAAAAGACGAGACCAGAAAGGTATAAAGGGGTTGAATTTGTTTATAAGGTTGAAAGCCCACAATGTTAAAGCATAGGCCATGGCATTGTAGCTTTTCCTACTTTAAAGGAAAGTACAAAATCGTCTAAAATACAAAAACCCAACAAAGTGATGACTGACGTCGGTCAGCTATTGCACTGACCATGTACAACAATCCAACACTCTATTATCAGAACTATTTCATTGTCCTAAAATGGGACATTCTGCTAAAATTTCTGACAGCAATACACCAAAATGTAGTTAAATGTGTCCTTTAACGTATCTGAAAGTTTAAACTAAAAATGTCCAGCCATTAATTTTTTAAAGATAAAACTATTTTAAATTTTACGTAAGGTTTTATAAACTTTTAAAGTTCGTTATGCTTTCTTGCTTTTTGGAAGCTGTTAGATAACTACTGTACGAATGACGAAGAACAATAAACGCCTGATTGTAGAGAAATATCCTATGTATTCACAAAGGTTTCATCTAATAACACCAAACCAAGGTCAAAATTAATTAACCCTTTTACAACAAATTTAGTTTGATCAATTAAATACATAGATTTGAATTGCATGCTTTAAAAATATATTCAGTTATAATTTACGCTTTTTTTTTTATGATAAAAAAAAATATAGAACACACTAGTTCAAGACATTGAGTCAATGTTATTGATGGTTTTATAGAACGTGTATGAGTCCAATGTGCGAGGATCGCGGTAGGGACACAGGGACAGGTCCCACAACCTGGTTGGGGCATGATATGATTGGTGCCCACTAGTTTGTGTGGCTCATATGATTATCAAAATACATTGTGATCTCTAATTCGTCTAATTAACTCTGTAAATGCGCATAAATGGTGTTCTGGCGATCGAGGGACAAATATTCAAACCAACTTCATCAATAGATCTATGCCCACGATGTCCCCTTTTACACTTCACTGACTACATACTTTATTTATTGGCCATCATTCAAAATATTTATTTTATAATCTAGTACAGATACTCTCCCTTTAACATCCTAGGCAGAAAAGGCAGAAAAGTCAAAAAGTTGCAGGATGAAATATTACCCAAACTCTTTAGTTTAATTGAGAAGATGTTGGTTGACAATTCTGATGGAAATGGTTTTCTTGTCGGAAAACAAGTAAGTCAAATATCAATGTACTATATTTATAATGATATTTTATTATCAATCAAAGAAATATTAAAACAGAACATGAAACATGTCTTTACTCATGTTAACATGTTTTACGCTATACGAGCTTGTCTGGAATGAGATGAGATGAGAAAAAGTTCTACTCGTAGGCTATGTATGTGTATAAGCAACTATGTATGTCTATGAGCAACTTGTAAACTATGTATGTGTATGAGCAACTTTGTAAACTATGTATGTCTATGAGCAACTTGTAAACTACGTATGTGTATGAGCAACTTTGTAAACTATGTATGTCTATGAGCAACTTGTAAACTATGTATGTCTATAAGCAACTTGTAAACTATGTATGTGTATGAGCAACTTGTAAACTATGTATGTCTATGAGCAACTTGTAAACTGTGTATGTCTATGAGCAACTTGTAAACTATGTATTTCTATGAGCAACTTGTAAACTGTGTATGTGTATAAGCAACTTGTAAACTATGTATGTGTATGAGCAACTTGTAAACTATGTATGTCTATGAGCAACTTGTAAACTATGTATGTGTATGAGCAACTTGTAAACTATGTATGTCTATGAGCAACTTGTAAACTATGTATGTCTATGAGCAACTTGTAAACTATGTATGTGTATGAGCAACTTGTAAACTATGTATGTCTATGAGCAACTTGTAAACTATGTATGTGTATGAGCAACTTGTAAACTGTGTATGTGTATAAGCAACTTGTAAACTATGTATGTGTATAAGCAACTTGTAAACTATGTATGTCTATAAGCGAATTGTAAACTATGTATGTGTATGAGCAACTTGTAAACGATGTATGTCTATGAGCAACTTGTAAACTGTGTATGTCTATGAGCAACTTGTAAACTATGTATGTGTATGAGCAACTTGTAAACTGTGTATGTGTATGAGCAACTTGTAAACTATGTATGTGTATAAGCAACTTGTAAACTATGTATGTGTATAAGCAACTTGTAAATTATGAATGTGTATGAGCAACTTGAAACTATGTATGTGTATAAGCAACCTGTAAACTATGTATGTGTATAAGCAATTTCTAAACTATGTATGTGTATAAGCAACTTGTAAACTATGTATGTCTATAAGAAACTTGTAAACTATGTATATGTATAAGCAACTTGTAAACTATGTATGTCTATTAGCAACTTGTAAACTATGTATGTCTATAAGCGAATTGTAAACTATGTATGTGTATGAGCAACCTGTAAACTATGTATGTGTATGAGCGGCTTGTAAATTATGTATGTCTGTAAGAAACTTGTAAACTATGTATGTCTATAAGAAACTTGTAAACTGTGTATGCGTATGAGCAACTTGTAAACTACGTATGTGTATAAGCAACTTGTAAATTATGTATGTGTATAAGCATCTTGTAAACCATGTATGTGTATAAGCAGCTTGTAAACTATGTATGTCTATAAGCAACTTGTAAACTATGTATGTCTATAAGCAACTTGTAAACTGTGTATGTGTATAAGCAACTTGTAAACCATGTATGTGTATAACCAGCTTGTAAACTATGTATATGTACCAGCAACTTGTAAACTATGTATGTGTATAAGCAACTTGTAAACTATGTATGTCTATAAGCAACTTGTAAACTATGTATATGTATAAACAGCTTGTAAACTATGTATATGTATAAACAGCTTGTAAACTATGTATGTGTATAAGCAGCTTGTAAACTATGTATGTGTATAAGTAGGTTGTAAACTGTGTATATGTATAATCAGGTTGTAAACTGTGTATATGTATAAACAGCTTGTAAACTATGTATGTGTATAAGCAGGTTGTAAACTATGTATATGTATAAGCAGGTTGTAAACTATGTATGTCTATAAGCAGGTTGTAAACTATGTATGTGTATAAGCAGGTTGTAAACTATGTATATGTATAAGCAGGTTGTAAACTATGTATGTCTATAAGCAACCTGTAAACTATGTATGTGTATAAGCGGCTTGTAAACCATGTATGTGTATAAGCAGGTTGTAAACTATGTATATGTATAAGCAGGTTGTAAACTATGCATGTGTATAAGCGAATTGTAAACTATGTATGTGTATAATCAGGTTGTAAACTGTGTATATGTATACGCAGCTTGTAAACTATGTATGTGTATAAGCAGGTTGTAAACTATGTATGTGTATAATCAGGTTGTAAACTATGTATGTCTATAAGCAACCTGTAAACTATGTATGTGTATAAGCGGCTTGTAAACCATGTATGTGTATAAGCAGGTTGTAAACTATGTATATGTATAAGCAGGTTGTAAACTATGCATGTGTATAAGCGAATTGTAAACTATGTATGTGTATAATCAGGTTGTAAACTGTGTATATGTATAAGCAGGTTGTAAACTATGTATGTGTATAAGCAGCTTGTAAACTGTGTATGTGTATAAGCAGGTTGTAAACTATGTATGTGTATAAGCAACTTGTAAACTATGTATGTCTATTAGCAACTTGTAAACTATGTATGTCTATAAGCGAATTGTAAACTATGTATGTGTATAATCAGGTTGTAAACTATGTATGTGTATACGCAGCTTGTAAACTATGCATGTGTATAAGCAACTTGTAAACTATGTATGTGTATAAGCAACTTGTAAACTGTGTATGTGTATAAGCAGGTTGTAAACTATGTATGTGTATAAGCGAATTGTAAACTATGTATGTGTATAATCAGGTTGTAAACTATGTATGTGTATACGCAGCTTGTAAACTATGCATGTGTATAAGCAACTTGTAAACTATGCATGTCTATAAGCAACTTGTAAACTATGTATGTGTATAAGCAACTTGTAAACTATGTATGTCTATTAGCAACTTGTAAACTATGTATGTCTATAAGCGAATTGTAAACTATGTATGTGTATAATCAGGTTGTAAACTATGTATGTGTATACGCAGCTTGTAAACTATGCATGTCTATAAGCAACTTGTAAACTGTGTATGTGTATAAGCAGGTTGTAAACTATGTATGTGTATAAGCAGCTTGTAAACTATGTATATATATAAACAGCATTAGATTTTGCGTTCTGAGCAGTGGCGCCCTGCGAAAAAT
The DNA here is from genome assembly GCF_000327385.1 of Lottia gigantea. NCBI lineage: Eukaryota > Metazoa > Mollusca > Gastropoda > Lottiidae > Lottia > Lottia gigantea. The sequence continues at coordinate 27,635 of NW_008708934.1, forward strand.
TGCGACTTTTTCTATCAGACCATAAGCAACCTAAAATAGCAACCTGCATCAACAAGAGACTACAAAGTGTCTTTCAAAGATGCTCCATGACGCCGACGACAGAAAAATGTTAAGGGAAGTAATTCTTTAAATCAATCGACTTTGGCATCGTTGTCGTGATCGTGATTTTTTTTTTACCATTAATTGTGTGCTCCATTTTATGTTGATGAGAGATGAAATGGAGTTGTTATGGAGATGAAAATGTATTATTGTGATTTTAATCAGAAAATGTGAAGAAAAAAAAGCAAAAAAAGAAATATTTGTTTCCTTTCCTTTTTAAAATATCTTTAATTCCTTAATATTGATGACAACAAAAATCCGTCTTATTGACTAGTTTCGTTTCGTAGTATGAATATCTCCAATCCTTAAATTTAACAATTCTTGTTTTAGCGCATTTTTGATTTAATTTATTAACTTTAACCGAACTGTCCCATCTTCCATGTCCACCAGTTTCCCCATTTGATTTTGACCACTGGTACCTAAGTCTCAGAAGCGGAAGTTTTTATTAGCTTAATCAATCAGTAATATTGTTCACAACTCATCGTGAAATTGGAGCTTTCTGTCTGTCCAGAATTATCCGCGTTTGAAAGTTAAAAACACGAGTCGTCTTTTCTTGAGACACTGCCATAAAAATAGAAAAGACATCTATAGAAATAGGAAAAGAAATTTCCTGTTTGAGATATTTTTGAAGGAATTATGCTATTTGCGCTTGATGATGATATTTCCAACTAGGTCTAGAGATAGAACGCACGAAAGAGCTGGTCTTATTCCCTCATTGTACACTGCATTGCGTTGCTCATTTTCATTACCCCAGTCAGGTGCCGGACGTAAAACTCCATTCATTTTATTTTGTCCTAGACGCCATAGCAGTGGTGTCACAGGAATCGATGTGAATCTACAAATACCCATGTCGCCTTTGCATTTTCTGAGATGAGATCGAAATGAACTGGTGTTTTAAGTCTTTTCTGCACATGATTACCTAAAACACATAGAGTGTGCGATGAATAAAGTATTGCGAGGACAGCGGCATAAGCCTTATTTTCCAATAGTCGAGGGTTTTAACGTGTACATCCTGTAGAACACAGTTGGGGCGGTGGTCTATTGTTCGAACGACTAGAAATCTGTTCATGTCAACCACTATAACCATATTAGAAAACTCTAACACGATGTAATAAAATACAACATACAACATCAATATCGTTTAATATCAAGGTGATCTATTCTAATTCTTTACACAAACAACACACGCCAGGATTTCATTGTGTTTATACGGTGGAAATTTGAGACCATGTCCAGCATATGCGCTGACAGGGTAGATCAACTTTCCGTCTCTATTTCGATCACCACCCGGAACAGCTGCTGGCTCATCATCCACGCAAATGAACTGTGAGGCTGCAGGGTGACCATAATACCCAGATCCTAGGAAACCATTATAAGCAACAGACCATCCAGAATAGCAGGATTTCTTTGCTGGAATCATTAGGGCCGGACTACTGCTACCCGGTTCGAGACAAACAGCGCATGGAACATCCTTGTCTATCATGTTTCTAAATTGATACTCTGCGCCATAGACATAGGTGATTGTTTTTTTACTAATTCCTGAGACGAAATCCGGGTCTTTAGGTAAACAGATGTACTCGGCAGCACCGCCAGGGTGATTGAAATACGAACCGCCAGCGTATCCTAAAAGAGAAGAACGAAAAAAAGTTGTTAAGACACATTTCGCCTAATTTGTACTGCATCGAAAATCCCGGATGCCATATCATACACTGGACAGCAAATAGATTAAATGCTACCCGAGGAAAATACTACGATACGTGAAATCATCGATACAATTTGATCTTGAAGACCGAATACAATATGTAGGGATCTCACCATTATGCGGAATATATTCGCTTATACTCTACAATATCGATAATCTCTCAACGCACTGCATCTAATAACTGAAGTAGGAGTTTCGACAAGATGCGGACTCGATTTGTATATTTTTGTTAACATAACTCGATACATCGTACCTCGTCTATTCAGACATTGAAATCGATGACAAGCTCTCTTCCATTGCACCATCAATAGATAACTAGACGTATAAAAAAATCTGAAGTCTACTAGGAGTTCAATCCACCCCATTTGTCTAATCGAACGTCTTCAATAACCTAACTATCAACAGGCTAGCCTACAGAATAGTTTTAAAATATACTCACCAGCGTACACCAGAGTTGAACTTCCAGAGCAATCTTCCCTGCCCCATCGAGTATAGACAGCTCCGGACAAACAGACAGTCGCCAATATAACAGCTACTTTAATGAACATCATGCTGAAAAGTTTTTCCGTGATGAATACTGGCAGATTCTTGAGGCTTATATAGCAATTCTTGAACATGAATTTCCATATCATTAAATTCTATTACGAGTCGTTATTTTGATAAGATCCATAATAATATCATTTCAGCTCGCGTCAAGGTTGTCCAGGTTATTTAGAATAAGATCAAACTTTCGCTCTGTTTTTTTTTAATTGCGTGGCAAATCGATTTATATATTTAACACAGTTTGTAATGCCTTCAATTTTATTTACTTATGCTGGTCATCGTCTGTAGAAAACAAAATAGAAATGAAATTTCCGTTGTGATCGCTTTTCTAAAGACAAGTTTTAAAGAGAACTCTAATAAATCAAATCTTTGCGCGACAGGAAGTGGCGTATTGAATAATATACAAAATATTGCTTTGGAGCCTGCAGAGATTATTTCTAGACCGATTTACTTCGCATTTTCTTTATTATGTTGTCACTTATGATAGGCTTGAAAACACTGAAGTTTTTAAATCTAACAGGCCAGAAGTTTCAAAAGGTTCAAAATCCATGGAATATGGTCTCGTTGCCACGCTCAGAGATTTTCACCGTTCTAGTTAGCTTTTATTTTAATATAGTCACTTCAGTTAGGGTCTAACGACAGCTCTCTCAAACGTTCGTCACAATAACCTTTTGACCGAACTCTATGACATGTTTATCGAGTCAAAAGATTAATTTGACGAGCGTTCAAAAGGGCTGTCCTTAAACCAAATCTGAAGTGTCTATTTTTAAAATCAAAGCCATTAGAAAACCGGAACGAAAGTTTGGTCGAATTTTGATTAGACTGCAATTTTGTCGCGCATGGTTTGGCTTTTCTCATTAAACTTGAAAATGTCACATGATGTTTATTTCTATAGCATGAGGGCGGTTGACCTGAACATTTTATCTTGGTCCGATACATTTTATTAAATTATAAATCAATTAGTTAAATGAATAGTTTGAGAGGGGGGAGTATATCAATATGAATATGAGGAAACATCTGCCTCTATTCCGGCCTCTATTTTGACAGTTGTCGAATGTTGTAGATACAGAAAAACTGAGCTCTGTTTTCTCGGTATTTCTCGCACCTCTGATGGTACGGGGTTTTTAAAACATATTTATCATCATTATTCCTCCATGCCATGTATGTCTCGTCTGTGGTTCGATCAAGTTTATTTTTAACAAAACTAAACTTTCGCCGGCCATTTCAGATTGCGTGCTCAACCAATAGTTCTAATGTCACTGTCATGCAACCAAAACGAAAGTTACGGCGATACCCAACACTAATTTCGATTGGACGACATTTAGTTATGAATACATAATTATTCTCACTTGTATTACCATGGTCTCGAGAAAGTATGACGATGATTGACTACATTTTATTTTCACCATGGTAATTTAAAAAAGACAAGACAACTCATTAGACGAGGTCAGTGGTGTATTAATGCGGTAATGTTTGGGCCACGCCACTCCCCCCCCCCTCTCTCGGGCCATACAAAATGGAGAAATTATTACTTTAACGCTAAGTGGGAGACCCCCCCCCCCTCCCCCGCCCACCCCCTGATCTCCAATTTAGAGAACAATAAGGTATAACTTCATGTTATTTCATGCTATATTAGAAATTGAAGTAATTATAGTTGATAGTCTAATGTATTCAGGTATAATTGATAATTTGGTAAGTATGATATGACCAACATAGCAGTTCAAATTCACGCCGTTTTAATTTTGTTAGAATTTTCTTTGGGTGTTATTAATGTAGATCATTATTCATTCCATTTGAACAACTCCTCACAGATGCTGCCATAAAAAAGTCGAGTAAAGACATCCAACTTACTGAGGATAGGACTACGGTGGAAAAGTATATAAATCTAAGATACTAAGCCATCAAAACTTCACCTTTTGAAATGGTTCTTTTTCCTTTGAAAAATCACACCGAAACAAAAATTATAAAACAAGGAATAAGAAGAATATTCTGGCAAAAAATGTTTGAAATTTGCTTTTTTTCAGAAAAAAGGGAAATTATTCACATTACTAGCAAATCCCTGGGCCCCACAAAACATTTCCCATGCTCAGCTTAGTTTTTACTCAGATTTATAATGACCCTGACATCATGAAAAAAGTTTAATTTGAAGATGAATATCAAAATTCCAGAAACATTGATATTGATTGATTGATTGATATATTTTTCTTTGATACATCAGTCATACCATAAACTTCACAGTCTTTATCTTGAAGGCTCTGATTAGCTGTACAATCCAATTAAATTGCTGCATTCGTGAACAACGAAAAAGTCAAATGAAGTAATTTGTGAAGATGCTAATATTCCGAATTAGAAGAAAATTCTTACCCACTTTTGCAAACTTTCTATTTCTAGTTATCTAATCGAACAAAACATTACTTGTTCTAGGTGGGTGTCTTGTTCTCAAAGATTCTGTTTGGTTTCACGACAAGTTATCTTAGTATGGTAAAACAACAAATTGCTGACAATAGACCCTGACTTTCCTTGTACACATATTTTAAGCAATTTATTTCTTATAAATATCAAAGGAAAACGTGCAATTTATGTTACAAGATTTGATTAATCCATCACCGAGACGCGGGAAAAACTATTCTGCTGCCGATTATCGCCGCGCATTTGATTTGATTCAAAGACCACAACTAATTTCCAAATTGGCCAAATCTTGATTTAGTGATAAAATGTATTTTCATGTATCAGGAAATAAAATCATGCTTTCGTCACAAGTCAGAATTTCCCACATATTTTTCAAAACGACATTGGTTTGATGCAAGGTGAACCTCCATTCCCCTTTTTATTTCCATTATACATAAATGATCTTGAGAACGAACTCATTTTAAGCTCTGGAGAACCTGTATATTATACACCTTTTAACAATGTATCGGAATCGATTATTGGACTGCAGACAAATCTTGATATGGTCCATAGAGATAAAAATTGAGAAAACAAAAATTGTAGTTTTTAGAAAGGGGAATAAACTGCCGAAACATTATTGGTTACTCGGTTATATAACACGAAACTTTAGTTTGTTTCTTACATGGAAATATCACAGACGAATGTAGTTCACAACCACTTAATAAGTCGAATTTCTTAAGGAGGCCTAATATTTCAGCAAAACCTTCAAATCATATTTAAAACCATTTCTAAACGTGTCAATGAGATTTGGGGACGTTGTTGAAATATTGCAGCCTTTTTCAAAAATTCGACTGTGGTTGGAAATGGTTGTGAACTATGCGTGTATTTTTACCACGTAGAATTGGATTGTTTTAATTATGTGGGGGTAAGTTCATCACATGTGAGAAAGTGCATCACATGGGAGAAAGTGCATGTTTAATCGTTAGTAAACAGGGTTAGTACTTGTATTGGGTTTTTCTTTGGACAAGACTTCACAGTATCGCTGTTCGTCACGATCTGTAGGCACTTGAACTTAAAATTTTACGTTTGGTTGTCTAGATGGTTAATTCGTAGCAGGTTGTTTAGGGGGTTATTTCGTAACTGATTGTGAAGGGGGTTATTTCGTAACAGATTGCCTAGGAGGCTATTTCGTAACAAGTTGTCTAGGGGTTATTTCGTAACAGGTTGTCTAGATGGTTATTTCGTAGCAGGTTGTTTAGAGGGTTATTTCGTAACCGATTGTGAAGGGGATTATTTCGTAACAGGTTGTCTAGTAGGCTATTTCGTAACAAGTTGTCTAGGGGTTATTTCGTAACAGGTTGTTTAGATGGTTATTTCGTAACTGATTGTGAAGGGGATTATTTCGTAACAGATTGTCTAGGAGGCTATTTCGTAACAAGTTATCTAGGGGTTATTTCATAACAAATTGTCTAGATGGTTATTTCGTAGCAGGTTGTTTAGGGGGTTATTTCGTAACTGATTTTGAAGAGGGTTATTTCGTAACAGATTGTCTAGGAGGCTATTTCGTTACAAGTTATCTAGGGGTTATTCCATAACAAATTGTCTAGATGGTTATTTCGTAGCAGGTTGTTTAGGGGGTTATTTCGTAACTGATTTTGAAGGGGGTTTTTTCGTAACAGATTGTCTAGGAGGCTATTTCGTAACAAGTTGTCTAGGTGTTATTTCGTAACAGATTGTCTAGATGGTTATTTCGTATCAGGTTGTCTGGAGGTTATTTCGTAGCAGGATGTCTATATGGTTATTTCGTAACAAGTTGTCAAGGGGGTTATTTCGTAACAGGTTGTCTAGATGGTTATTTCGTAACAAGTTGTCTATGTAATTATTTCGTAAATTTGATTCGATTACCCTAATTAGAATGAAGTCACAAATCGAATCTGATTTATACTGCAGGATAAATGAACAATATACTATTTATAGTTTCCAAAATGGCGGCAAGGCGCGTAATGCTTTTGACATGTTGGACGCCATTACTAAAGCGGAAGTTAACAGAGCTACGACGCTCCAAAGTTGATTTACTCGATTAACGTATATCGATTTGATTCGCTGCTACAATAAATGCGCTGATTACCATAATCAAATCAGATTAACCCAGGATAAATTCGACTCTTGTAACAAGCTGTCTATGGGGTTATTTCGTAGCAGGTTGTCTAGGGGATATATTTCGTAGCAGGTTGTCTAGGAGTTATTTTGTAACGGAACCTTTTTGGGTTATTTCGTAACAGTTTGTCTTGGAGGTACTACCGAAATGATTGTTTACATTTGATACAATAACGTAAATGAATAACGACATCATTGGTTAAAATTACTACGCCTAATGTTTTGGTGATGAAGCAATGGCGTTTATGGTGATATAAACTCCACACGAATTTGTATTAATCCAATGGAAAAAATAATAGCTAATGTAAGTATATTGTAATATGCATTTGACATCAGCTATGTGTGACTGTAATAATTCAGTTTATAAGTGTGTCCAATGCAATAAGATCCAGAGTTTAGTTAACACAGACAATATATTTATATTGATATCAAATATGGCGTCCTCGGGTTAAAAACGAGTGTTAATCAAGAATTTAAAAGTTTTTATTAACGAAGTAAATATCAAATTAAAACCTCAAACTTATATCAAAACATAATAGATAAATTGATGTCATCGGGTCAAAGTTAAAAAACAGGTAATGATCATAAATATAAAAATGGTTTTATTCAAATATATAACAAAGTAAAAATGGAATTTAAAACCCAATTTTAAAACAATATATGTTTTCGGCATAACTTTCAATTTCTCAATATATGTAAAAAAAATAACAATAATAATAAATAAAAATAGTATAGTAAATTAGTTCTCAGCCGGACACCTCCATTTCTCTCTGAAAAATACAAATAATCCTTATATATTATTGTTATATATCCTGCAATTCCACTGAAACTATGCAAAATCTGTTAATATTTTTGTTAATATAATCAGTATGTAGCAATCACCGTGATTCCTGCAATTCCACTGAAAGTAGGAGTTTGATGACGTCACTATCGGAAAATCGGTTGATATTTTGTAAGGCCCTTTGTGATAGTGATGTCATAAAACGCTTAGTTTTATTGAAATTGCAGGAACCACGGATGACTGACTTGAAATTGAAATGGTAAATCGATGTTAACAGTATGCTCGATACACATAAACAGTTTTAAAAAAACTCCATGTACAATCCCTTAATAGGGCACAACTTGCTGTACTGGGAGACAAAACGAGAAAGAAGTTCTTACCTGAACAGATACTACTAAACGTTAAACTTCCTACATCACCTCCTAGAAGTAAATATCAACATCATTACAATAAATAAACACAATTTTAAATAAATACACTTGATAAACAAACACACTTGATAAACAAACACACTTGATAAATAAATAAATTTAATAAATAAACACACTGGATAATAATCACACTTGATAAATAAACACACTTGATGAATTAGCAAACTTGATAAACAAACACACTTGATAAACACACACACTTGATAAACAAACATACTTGATAAACAAACATACTTAATAAACAAACACACTTGATGAACAAACTCACTTGATAAATTAGCAAACTTGATAAACGAACACACTTGATAAATAAACTCTCGTGATAAACAAACACACGTGATAAACAAAGATACTTGATAAACAAACACATTTGATGAACAAACTCACTTGACAAATTAGCAAACTTGATAAACAAACACACTTGATAAATAAACTCACGTGATAAACAAACACACGTGATAAACAAACATACTTGATAAACAAACATACTTAATAAACAAACACACTTGATGAACAAACTCACTTGATAAATTAGCAAACTTGATAAACAAACACACTTGATAAATAAACTCACTTGAAAAACAAACTCACTTGATAAATAAACACAGTTAATAACTAAACACACTTGATAAACAAACACACGTGATAAACACACACACTTGATAAACAAACATACTTAATAAACAAACACTCTTGATGAACAAACTCATTTGATAAATTAGCAAACTTGATAAACAAACACACTTGATAAATAAACACACTTGATAAAAAAAAACTCACTTGATAAACAAACTCACTTGATAAAATAACAAACTTGATGAACAAACTCACTTGATAAAATAGCAAACTTGATAAATAAACACATTTGATGAATAATCACACACTTGATGAATAAACACACACTTGACTTGATAAATAAATGAAGTTTACTAACCCGTGGAACACTTCTTTTCACTAAAGATACTGTTAGTTTCTGGGGTGAGGTCGGGGTTATTTACATATACATCACATTTATTATCAGACCACTTTACACCGCTACATCTTAGAAATTTTCCACATAGGTCTTCACAAGATTTTAATGTATTGTCAAATACAAAAGCCGAGGAATCATCACTCGCTGAATTAGTGTTTTTTTCCCAGCAACATTTCCTACCTAATAATAACATTATATTTATTAAATGTGGTCTTACATTTGAAGTTGAAATAACGATTACAGGCGTTCAATTAACTGATTAACTGTGCTATTACACCTAATATTGAATCCTTCAGCGACATTTAGGGGTACAGATCAGATGGTAACACAAAGCAATTCAATAATGGAACACAATTTTAGGGTAACCTTATCCTGAGTTTTATTATAAAAATGAAATGAAATGAATGGAGTTTTCCGTCCTACGTTTCTGCACCATGTGGGCTAATGCAGACGGGCAACGCCATGTAGGGTGCAATGAGTGACATTTTGCCAGGACAGCGGCATTAGCCTCAGGCCCGTAGCCTGACCAGTACTCCTTGGGGGGCAAACATGCAATCGAGGAGGGCAATTTAGCAAAGCTCCTTGACAGACGATTAAACGTCGGCAAAGCCCCCCCCCCCCCCAAGCCTCCCTTTGGCTATGGGCTTGGGTTTGACAGGTGTGACAGGTGTGATAGGGAGCCAGGTGACCAGCTGTACATGAGTTTAGTAGCACGTGTAGAATGATGTAATAATTTCAACTCGCCAAAGTCCAGCGACTACCATCTGGTCTGAGGTACACCACTGACCAGCCCTAGATCATTTAGACCAAATCTAGGGTCATCACCATCCCAGCTCATTCAACTCACCATGGTCCAGCGACTACCAGTTGGTCGGAGATAAAAAATGAACAACCCATACCAGGTGTGACAGGTGTGACAGGTGTGATAGGGAGCTTGAGTTTAGTAGCACGTGTAGAATGATGTAATAATTTCAATCTTCTACGATATGGAAATAAGGAATATGATAAACTAAGTACCACCACAAAACGAAACCCGAAATCCAAATCAACATTTTCATTTTGGTGTCGCATTGGTTGCAGGAAAAAGAAAAGATGTATTTTAATAATAAAACTCAGGAGTAGTTTACCATAAAATCGCGTTGCGAAACATATATTTTTAGTAAGCTCAGTTTAGTTTTTGTGAATAGTGGAGTCTGATGTATACTCACCATCTTCACATTGTGTTTTAACATAGTGAATACTGCCTATTATAGTTGTGGTAGTAATGACGTCAGTATAGAATTGACAGGATGTTCTACGAATGGTAACAGACCGACAGTGGTCGACCACCTGACACAGACCCAGACAACTGGTAGAAGACAACTCGAGTTTAAAATATACCTCACTTCCTCCCATTTTATCTTCTCTTCTTCTCATTATACATTCTCCTAGAAAACAGACAGACAAAATTCTAGCTGCCTTTAATATCACCCCGAACAATCATATCTGGCCACGGCCCTGCTCATCATTGTTATAACATTTACAAAAATGTCAAATTGAAAAATCAACTTAAAAGTGGAAACATTGTCTTAAGATAATGAAAAAGACGGTTTATATTTGAAAATATCAAAAATACGATAGTAGAGCAAGCATTTAACTTACCCTGTTGGCTGACACCAGTCTTGGATCCAAGTGTTGAAGGCTCATGTGTAGTCGGTTTTTGAGTGGTCGGTTTGTGAGTGGTCGGTTCGGGAGTGGTGGGTTCGGGAGTGGTCGGTTCAGGAGTGGTCGGTTCGGGAGTTGTCGGTTCAGGAGTGGTCGGTTCAGGAGTGGTCGGTTCGGG
>NW_008708934.1:38580-53741 GCF_000327385.1 Lottia gigantea
CACCATTGCTATAACATTTACAACAATGTCAAATTGAAAAATCAACTTAAAAGTGGAAACATTGAAAAAGATTGTCTTTTATTAGAAAATATCAAAAATACGATAGTCTTGTGAAATTTCTGGCAGTTGGGATTGTGGTAAAAACTATAGTATCAATTCGAATCTGCGCTTGATACACCGGCAGTTTACCGTAGTCAGAGAAACAACCGAAGCACCATAAACTATCGTGTCTTACAAGCCAGCAGATTACTAGTATTATTTAGATTGACTTGAAATCATTTGTAGAGCGAGGATTTAACTTACCCTGTTGGCTGACACCGGTGTTGGATCCAAGAGTTGAAGGCTTATGTGTAGTCGGTTTGTGAATGGTCGGTTTGTGAGTGGTCGGTATGTGAGTGGTCGGTTTGTAAGAGGTGGGTTCGGGAGTTGTCGGTTCGGAAGTTGTTGGTTCGGGAGTGGTCGGTTCAGGAGTGGTAGGTCCGGGTGTGGTCGGTTCAGGAGAGGTCGGTTCTGGAGTGGTTGGTTCAGGAGTGGTCGGTTCAGGAGTGATCGGTTCGGGAGTGGTCGGTTCGGGAGTGGTCGGTTTGGGAGTTGTCGGTTCAGAAGTAGTCGGTTCGGGAGTGGTCGGTTCGAAAGTTGTAGTATCGACAGTTGTGGTGGGTTCGAGAGTGATCGTTTCGGGATTTGTCGGTTCAGGAGAAGTCGGTTCGGGAGTGGTCGGTTCGTGAGTGGTCGGTTCGAGAATGGTGGTTTCGAGAGTGGTCAGTTCGGAAGTTGTAGTCGCGACAGTTGTGATCGGTTCGGGAGTTGTCGCTTCAGGAGTGGTGGGTTCGGAAATGATCGGTTCAGGAGTGGTGGGTTCGGAAGTGGTCGGTTCAGAAGTGGTCGGTTCGGGAGAGGTCTGTTCGGAAGTGGTCGGTTCGGGAGTTGTCGGTTCGGGAGTGGTAGGTTCGGGAGTTGTCGGTTCAGGAGTGGTCGGTTCGGGAGTAGTCGGTTCGAAAGTTGTAGTATCGACAGTTGTGGTGGGTTCGAGAGTGATCGTTTCGGGATTGGTCGGTTCAGGAGAGGTCGGTTCAGGAGTGGTCGGTTCAGGAAGGTTCGGTGCGGGAGTGGTCGGTTCATGAGTGGTCGGTTCAGGAGTGGTCGGTTCGGGAGTGATCGATTCAGGAGTGGTGGGTTCAGAAGTTTGAGCCTCGGCAGTTGTTGGTTCAGGAGTGGTGGCTTCGGGAATGGTGGGTTCAAGAGCGGTCGGTTCGGGAGTGGTCGGTTTGGGAGTGGTCGGTTCAGGAGTTGTAGTTTCTGGGGTAGTCAGTGCGGGAGTGTATGTTTCTAAAACAGAATGCAACGTAAAATGAGTAGTAGTGTGTGTGTGAAATGTTAGAGTAGAGTGTAAGTAGAAGGTAAGTAGAGTGTGAATAGAGTATGAATAGAGTATGAGTAGAGTGTGAGTAGAGTATGAGTAGAGGGTTAGTAGAGTGTGAGTAGATTATGAGTAACGTACGAGTAGAGCATGAGTAGGGGGTAAGTACATAATGAGTAAAGTACGAGTAGAGCATGAGTAGAGGGTAAGTAGAGTGTGAGTAGAGTATGAGTAGAATGTGAGTATAGTGTGAGTAGACTATGTGTAGTGTGAGTAGAGTGTTAGTAGTCTATGTGTAGTGTGAGTAGAGTGTGAGTAGAGTATTGTAGTGTGAATAGAGTGTGAGTAGATTAAGATAAGAATGTGAGTATAGTGTGAGTAGAGTATGAGTAGAGTATTAGGAGACTATGTGTAGTGTGAGTAGAGTGTGAGTAGACTATTGTAGTGTGAATATGGTGTGAGTAGATTAAGAGTAGAATGTGAGTATAGTGTGAGTAGAGTATGAGTAGTGTATGAGTAGTGTGTGAGTAGATTGTGAGTAGACTATGTGTAGGGTGAATAGAGTGTGAGTAGACTATGTGTCATGTGAGTAGAGTGTGAGTAGACTATGTTTAGTGTGAATAGAGTGTGAGTAGAGTGTGAGTAGACTATGTGTGGGGTGAATAGAGTGTGAGTAGACTATGTGTCATGTGATTAGAGTGTGAGTAGACTATGTGTAGTGTGAGTAGAATGTGAGTAGAGTATGTGTAGAGTGTGAGTAGAGTGTGAGAAGCGTGTGAATAGAGTGTGCGTAGAGCGTGAATAGAGTGTGCGTAGAGTGTGAGTAGAGTATGAGTAGTGTGCGTAGATTGTGAGTAGACTATGTGTAGTGTGCGTAGAGAGTGAGTAGACTATGTGTAGTGTGAGTAGAGTGTGAGTAGAGTGTTAGTAGAGTATGAGAAGACTATGTGTAGTGTGAGTAGAGTGTGAGTAGACTATGTGTAGTGTGGGTAGAGTGTGAGTAGAGTGTGAGTAGACTATGTGTAGTGTGGATAGAGTGTGAGTAGAGTATGAGTAGTGTGCGTAGATTGTGAGTAGACTATGTGTAGTGTGCGTAGAATGTGAGTAGACTATATGTAGTGTGAGTAGACTATGTGTAGTGTGAGTAGACTATGTGTAGTGTGAGTAGAGTGTTAGTAGAGTATGAGAAGACTATGTGTAGTGTGGGTAGAGTGTGAGTAGAGTATGAGTAGTGTGCGTAGAGTGTGAGTAGAGTGTGAGTAGAGTATGAGTAGACTATGTGTAGTGTGAGTAGAATGTGAGTAGAGTATGTGTAGAGTGTGAGTAGAGTGTGAGAAGCGTGTGAATAGAGTGTGCGTAGAGTGTGAATAGAGTGTGAGTAGAGTGTGAGTAGAGTATGAGTAGTGTGCGTAGATTGTGAGTAGACTATGTGTAGTGTGCGTAGAATGTGAGTAGACTATATGTAGTGTGAGTAGAGTGTGAGTAGAGTGTTAGTAGAGTATGAGAAGACTATGGGTAGTGTGAGTAGAGAATAGGTAGTGTGTGAGGTGTGTGTCAGTAGCGTCGGAGAATTTATACCGTCACCAAAACCAAAAGTATCCCTTATGAATCTTAGTCGAATGTCAATAGCAAAGTGATATTGGGAATGTGAATATATATCATACCTTCTGTGCTGCTTCCCTGGTTGGATGCTGCTGCTGTCGGTTCGGATGTTGTCTGTTCAGGTGTTGTCGGTTCAGGTGTTGTCGGTTCAGGTGTTGTCGGTTCAGGTGTTGTTGGTTCAGGTGTTGTCGGTTCAGGTGTTGTCGGTTCAGGTGTTGTCGGTTGGGGTGTTGTCGGTTCAGGTGATGTTAATTCAGTCTGGAGTGGTGGCCTCTGGAGTTGTATCATCAACGCAAGATTTCAAAGAATGTGTTGTTCCTGTTTCTGGACTTGTCTGTGTATTCAACGCAAAATAACATACAGGTTGATTTCTATAAACCGCTACACATGAACTGTCTACACGGCACGCCTCTTCGCATTCATCCAAAGAAATAATTCCTTTATACGTTCCATCACCAAGCCCCCTTGTATCTGGGGTTCTCGTGAAAGTACATGTTTCTGAAACAAAAGAGTACAAGTAGCTAATAGCTACATAATAATATACAACAACTTCCGAAACAAATGAATAAAAGTTGCTTATTAAATATTTCTGGCACGATATATCGGCAAATCGATGTATCGCGATATCATACGTGCCACGATACATGTTTCGTATCACGAGGGCGTGTATCGATACTTTACTATAATTCTCATTCCATAAGGGTGAGAAAAGTCAGCGAATGGAATCACCAATTGTTCTCACTGACTTGACTGAAACATTTGTTAACTATTTATAATACAGTAGCCGTTTACCACTCCTATCAACTATTTATTATTAATTTATTAAGCGAAGTAAATACATAATATAGCTCTTACTATGTAACAGAAATGAACATAAATACAAATATGTACAAATTTTCATGTAAATAAATAATATAAAAAGAAAAGTATGTAGCATCAAATAAGAAATCCCAAAACTACTGTACCAAATATCACAGCTATAAATGTTTCTATAAGTTAATGAGTTCTTATCACAATACCCCATCTCGCGACACAAAACGTATCATGATCCCAGAACTTTACTGTATAGTAATATACTAACACCTTACTACCATGTACATACGACCGTATTTCAATGAGCCTTTTACCATGTGACTATAATAATCTGATTAAATAACGGAACACAATTTTATGGTATAAAACACTATAAAATTGTGTTCCGTTATTTAATGTGATCTCTACCCCTAAATGTCGTTAAATGATTATAATAACCTGGGTTTTATTTTAATTGTTCATTGATATGTTAAAGATGGGTTTCCGTAATTTTCAGAGTCAAATTAAGCTAACTTTTTGAATAATTGGTGTTTCTAATGAATTATCATGTATTCTTAATCATATCTTCATGTTCTTGTTGCATATAATTAAGAGTTTTAACCAATCATAAATGTCCAGTCTGGATAAACAAAAAAATACTTTTTGACCTTTTCTGATCGGTCACTCATTGGAATTCTGCTGGTATTGAGCTAATTATGAATTAATTATGGACATGTGAGACAAACTGGTATTTTTCCAATTTTTAGAATACCTCTACTTCTATTCATATAAGTATCAGAAATTTCATTTTCATAATTGAAAATAAGGGAACTCATCTTTAATTGATTGACGTTTTGTATTCTACTGATTCTAGATTGTAATGCCGGATACAAATTATAAAATCAAATAATAAAACAAGTAGTACCTGATCTAATCTGTATAAGAGATGTCAGTATAGCTACTAATATTATCAGTAGAAATTCAGTTTTCCCAGCCATGTCTACTTTACAACCTGAAGAGTTAAAAATTAAAAGTGGAAAGTATGTTACAAAATTAGATTATACTTAAGACAATAACTGGACAAATCCAAATTTGTGCCACGTGTAACGTAATCTCTGAGGTGTCTAAAGACAAAGAATGGTTTCTGGTGTCAATAATAATAATTTTCATAATTGTGCACATCTAGATGTGAATACAACAGTTAAAACTAGTGAATACAACAGATAAAAACTAGTGAATACAACAGATAAAACTAGTGAATGCAACATATGAATATTGTGAATACAACAGATAAAACTAGTGAATACAACAGATAAAAACTAGTGAATGCAACATATGAATCTTGTGAATACAGCAGATGTAACTAGTGAATACAACAGATAAAAACCTAGTGAATACAACAGATAAAACTAGTGAATACAACAGATAAAACTAGTGAATACAACAGATAAAAACTAGTGAATGCAACATATGAATCTTGTGAATACAGCAGATGTAACTAGTGAATACAACAGATAAAAACTAGTGAATACATCAGATAAAAACTAGTGAATACAACAGATAAAACTAGTGAATATTACAGATAAAACTAGTGAATACAACAGATAAAACTAGTGAATACAACAGATAAAAACTAGTGAAGGAAACAACATATGAATCTTGTGAAGACAGCAGATGTAACTAGTGAATACAACAGATAAAACTATTGAATACAACAGATAAAAACTAGTGAATACAACAGATAAAACTAGTGAATACAACAGATAAAACTAGTGAATACAACAGATAAAAACAATTGAATGCAACATATGAATCTTGTGAATACAGCAGATGTAACTAGTGAATACAACAGATAAAACTAGTGAATACAACAGATAAAAACTAGTGAATGCAACAGATAAAACTAGTGAATACAACAGATAAAACTAGTGAATACAACAGATAAAACTAGTATATACAAAGTTAAAAAAAACTAGTGAATACAACAGATAAAACTAGTGAATACAACAGATAAAAACTAGTGAATGCAACATATGAAACTAGTGAATACAACAGATGTAATTAGTGAATACAACAGATAAAACTAGTGAATACAACAGATAAAAACTAGTGAATACAACAGATAAAACTAGTGAATACAACAGATAAAACTAGTGAATACAATAGATAAAACTAGTGAATACAACAGATGAAACTAGTGAATACAACAGATGTAATTAGCGAATACAACAGATAAAACTAGTGAATACAACAGATAAAACTAGTGAATACAACAGATAAAACTAGTGAATACAACAGATAAAAACTAGTGAATACAACAGATAAAACAAGTGAATACAACAGATAATAACTAGTGAATACAACGGATAAAAAACTAGTGAATACAACACATAAAAGCTAGTGAATACAACACATAAAAACTAGTGAATACAACACATAAAAGCTAGTGAATACAATAAATACAAACTAGTGAATAGAGTGACTATCTCGCTATATCGGCGTTTGGTAGTTTTAAATGGAAATTCCAATTCCCGTGAGTTAACAAATTTTATTTGACAAAATGCTATAAAATTTCATGGTTGAAAAGAGACTTAACTCATTGGGCTGAGATTTTTTTTTTTGGTAGTAAAGAGACAATATTATGAATGCCACCCTTAAGCCGGCTGTTTTACGATACATTGCTGTGAATTGTTCGTTATCCAAGTTGAAATCAGTTAAATAATAAACGTTATATCATATACAATTAGAGCAGATCATTTTTTTACAATTTTTTTTTATCTCGTTTTAATAAACGAGTCGGTTTTTTAATCAAAACCTTTTATAATTTCTAACTGATATAAGTTTTTAATTCAAAAAAGAATGTTACTTGTTAATGCCTGATTTCTCTCTCCGTTGGTGACCTGGGTCGAGATGGCACGAGGCCGGGCTATTCATATCTGTCGTGTCGTATGTTTTATTAAAATGTATTCACCAGTAATGTTTTGTGTTGGGTAATTCGGTGTAGCTTTTGTATATTTTCATTCAATAGAGAACTGATATTACAATGACATGAATCATAAAGTAATTAGTTTTTACTTTTCATTTAACAAGTATTAGGGTTAGGGTCAGTATTGTGTGGTCTAAAATATATTTCAAAATTATACATGTGCAGTTAAAGAGACACGTTCGCCAGCTGTTAGACCAATCGTATCATAGTCTCAGAAACGGGAATTCGTTAATAAAGCTAATCAGTAACAGTATTCTCAGCTCACCTTCGCAATTGAAACATTCAAATCTATGTATTTACAGAATTATTCGCGTTTGAAAATTAAACTGACGACTCGCCTTTTCCTAGTTAAAAGTATATTTGAAGGGATTGCGTGCAGTTCTAGTACCATTTACATATGTTCAAGACCTCCAAAAAGGGCGAACCGTGAGCTAATAAGGAAATGTTACATCTACTATGGTTCGAGTGGGACCCAACAACATAAAAAAAATTGCTTACAGGCTCATATTTTTTGGTACTATCAATTAAAGCAGATAGAACAACAGACATGGAATTGTAAGGCGCATAAATTAAAAGACTTTCCGCTTTTTTATGGGTTGAAAACTTTGTTCGCTTTAATTTGTGAAAACTATACACCACAATCAATCTTTATGTTTCTGAAAGTTTCAACTAAAAAAACTCCAGCCGTTAATTTTGTAACGGCAAAACTATTTTAAAATATTACGTAAAGTTTTTAAGTTCGTTATGATTTTTGGAAGCTGTTAGAAAACTACTGAACGGGCTTGAATACAATAAACGCCTAATTGTTGAGAAATATGTCTCCTACGTATTCTAAAGGTTTCAACTAATAATATCGAGCCATTATGAAGCCAAACGCCAGTTCACAGGACATTTCATATACAGATTTCAACATCATTTGTGGAAGAATTTGACACGAATAGTATCTTATTTTATATCTAATCTATAGAACAGAAACAGAAAATATTATTTTACCATGTGATATGAAGATTTTTTTGCTGCTTCTTTCTCCACGAATATACACATTGGATTAACAGCATTTAATAAACCTAGTAATGTGCTAATTTTTTTAGCAAGGATTATCGTTGGGATTATAATGAATTTTGTGGAAAATTATCTAGAGAAAAAGGATTGAAGCAAACAGAAGATTGAATTTAGGTAAGGTATTTATAGTCATTCACGACTGACAACAAATTTTTGTATGGATTGAAATATCAAGTCTAAGGTATTGCTGGCCGTAGATGTTTTAGCGTATGAATTAATGAAAAAAATTATAATTTAGAAATGTATCAAAATCTTCAAGATTTTTTTAAATCATTTTTTACCTGATATTTCTTAGAGGGAAGAAGTGTGTATACCTTAAATGTCTATCAATCAACAGATATTCTAATGACATGCAATCGAAAATTTAAAATATCATTCCGAATCAAACTACATTGTTCTAAATTTTAATATTGTTATTCTTCATAGTGCATTGAACATTGAAATTATACAAATTTATCCTATGTATCGGTACATATATTTTGTGTTTAAAATGCAATATTTGTATTTTCAGAAAAAAGAACACTATGTTTAAAGACAGACAATGAAGAAACTCTTTCAATGATAAATTTTAATAAAGATTATGAATTAACTGTTGTTTTTATTGTATCCCGCCATTTTTGGGAGCAAATCTAGACTTTTCAGATACTCAGCGGCATATATTTCACGAAAGTGTAGGTGTATCACGAAAAGTGTAGGTGTATCACGAAAAGTGTAGGTGTATCACGAAAAGTGTAGGTGTATCACGAAAAGTGTAGATGTATCACGAAAAGTGTAGGTGTATCACGAAAAGTGTAGGTGTATCACGAAAAGTGTAGGTGTATCACCAAAAGTGTAGGTGTATTACGAAAAGTGTAGGTGTATCAGAAAATAACCTACTCTAAAGATCATAGTATCGAAAAAAGTATCAGTATAATTTTTTTATTTTTTAGATTATTCTACTTTTTTATTTTTGTCCGCTGAATTATCATTTTTGTGTACTATTTTTGTTTTCTTTTTTTAAATATGTACAATTACATGTAAATGATAATTCAGCAAAAATAAAATAAAAATGAGTAAAATTAAATCATGAATTAAAACATTAAACATGTTCTAAATAAACTACGGTAATTATTCTGTCAATATAATGGACCAACATTATAATAATAATAATAATAATACTGGTAGAATACAAGTTTTTGATTCAAAATTATGTTTTATAATTATATTCCAGTTTTTTAATTCAAAATTAAAAAAAATAAATGATGTGGTATACGAACCACCCTAGGCCTGTGATAATTTGAATGTTTTTTTTTATTATAGTATGATTTCGTTTAGATGTTTTGTTGTGATAATTTGAATAATTATGATTTGATTTCATATTTTTGTGATCATAATGGACGATTGTTATTGTGATTTTTATTTGATGTTTAACATTACCCGTGATACACAGCATGTTGATAACAATAGACACGTGTAAATACTGTCAATAATATAAAAACATGCAGGACAAAATAACAGTTTTATCTTTAATTAAGTGCCCACTTGACCCTGAAGAAATACCAGAATTTAGGGTTAATATTATTTCAATACAAAACTCCCCTTTGTCATGCTTTTTTATGGTCGAAAACATATCGTTATAAATATGAGCTACCCCCATGAAAAACTTTTAATAGAAATTCATTTATTTCTGATTTATCTTTAGCCATTGATACAGTAAATAAACTGTGAAGATTTATATATTATACAAGTACGAAAACACGTTCCTTTAAACCAAAATCACCGACTTGTGTTTTTATTTATATTATGTTAAATATTTTGATTTTCTGTACAATTACATTGTAGAAATATTAACATTTTACTGTTTTAATGCCAATTTATCTGTTATATGTATTGATCTAGATTTTTGATGAAAATGGAAAACGTTCTTTGAGAAAATCTGATTTTTAATAGAAATATTCAAATACTATCTTTCAGAGCATTGGAAGGGTGTGGTTGCAGACTTCATTATTTCATCTCCCAGTGATCAACAATCTATAGTTTTTGTTTATATTGTGAAGCCAATTTTGGTTTTTTCAATTAATGTTAGGAGAGTGGAGAGTAAAAACTGTTTTATGAACTTCTCCAAACTCAGCGTGATTTTTCAATACAATCTAATATGTAATATGTGATGTAATATTCGCTATGAACTGTATTATTGTCATTAAAGTTAAGTGAGCATTGAAATATTATCACGAAAAGTTGTCTTCCTCGCTTTATATATTTTCTGTGTTGGAAAAAAATTCTCGATCACACGTTTATGAAGCTAATTATTTTTAATATACCGAGATAAATATCTAAAGAATAATAGCTATTTATTCTTATAACAACCTCTCGACTCACTTTACATTTAGATTACATTTTTTATAATGTATCCCTCGACTGACTTTTTATATACTCAATTTCAGTTTTAGTCTACATAGCGAATAGTGTTTCTTTCTTTAATGCAGGGGATCTCAAAAATTTTCCTTCTATTACTCCTTTCAGAATCCTTAATCGATTTTATTACCCCTCTCTCCTTAAAAATCATTATAATTTTGGTAGTTTCCATACAATCTTTTTCATGTCGCCTCAACAACATTTTCTACTCCAGTGTGGGTTAGCGAAGACATGGAAGAAAGAAAAAAAATGATGAAGAAAAAGGTGTAACATGTACTTGTACTTACCAATAGATACTGTAAAATATCAAAATAACATCAAAAATATCAACCTTTTCTGATTCTTCTTTTTTCTACAAAATCAACCAGAATTTAACAAGATAATTCCTTGAATTATAATTTTAATACTACGGCGAAATAGTTTTTGGCTTTTTTGAAACATTATAATATTTTTGTTTATTTTTAAGTATATTCTAAATCCCGAAATCTAACAAATCTGCTGATCAAGTAAGTTTTAAGGCTGAAATTTCTATTTAAACTCTGTTTTCCTTTTTTCCACAGTAAATCTCATTTTTCTTATTAATCTCTGGTTAAAATTGTTCTTTGCTCAGTTTCCTTGTCAACCTCCAGAGAAAAAATAGGATCCTTACATATAATTTACTCTATATTATTGGTTATTGTTCTTGATTTATTCCAAGTGGTGCTGTATCTTTAAATGTCTAGATGAATATGGTAAAAAGAAACTCTGTATTTCTACTTGTAACTGTCTTCGTAGTCGATATTCTTAAATAATAATTGCTGGTTTTACTGACGCCTTACTGCTTGAAAAACTCTGGATTGCTTTAGTCGTTTAAAGTTCTACGATATGTATCCACGGATAATCACTCGTGAAAATATTACAACACAATTAAATATAGAATAAATCGTGTACTATATGCTCGTAGACTCGATCTTTATTGAATAGTGAACTTCCTCTGTTGAATAATTAACAGTTTCAATTCGTGACAATCTCAGTTGCTATCTTCATCACAAAACCTAACTGGTAAATCAGAAGTTTAAAATCTTCCATGTTCCTTCTGTCTGTCAAAATTTAATTTCCAAATAACATCAGAATAAATAAATAGATAGTAACAGTTATATAATATAATATCACAGTTAGTTGAATATCACCGGTCAATATTAGGAGAGAGTATACAAAAGTATATACATATCGTACTTGTTCTTACTGTTCGGTCTTTATGTTAATTCCCAATTCAAGGTGTCAATATATATATATATATGATATTGTAAGGTGTACTGAGACGTTTTACACTATGAAAAAATGAACTATTGTCATACATGGTATATACAGGATTCAGGGCCATACTCCACAACCAGGTCGAATATATTATTAACGCTTCAGAGGACAAGAAATGGAAACGTTTTTACTTGACAAAAACATCAATTGACAATATTTCCGTGACACCAATTTTCAGGCAGTTTATTTAAGATTTGATTCAAATTTTTGTTATTTTCGTCTGATCTATTTTGTACAGTCCAAGAGTAATAGTACAGTCTCTTTAGAATTCTTTAGAATGGCTTTATTAAGAGTTGTGTTTCCGATTTACTTCGTCTAAAGACGAGGATCTAATTGTTAAATGTGAAGAATGAGTGTTTTTTATCAAATTATTTTATCACTGTACTTAACTTATGTCAGTGATCTTAGTTAAAACTTTCTGAAACAGGCCCAGACTCTCAGTGATTTTATACTAGTAATTCAGCAACACTGAAATATTCTACGAGAAGCTCATTCGGGTATCGATTCTAACAAGTGATGGTAGGGCGTATCCCTGTCTAATTCAAATTAAACCAAAGTTTCTTTGCGTTTTTCTTCAGCTTTTATTTTTAACATAGCCACTTCAGTTAGTGTCTAACGACAGCCCTCGTGAACGTTCTTCAATTCATTTTTTGAGAGACTGGTCGTCTCTTAACATTAAATGAAAAGTTAGAAATAGATTTAAAATGTTACAAGGTGACTCTGATGCTATCAGTTCAATGAAATGACATGATATAGCAATCATCAAGTTATTGATTGTTTTTTATTACAATAAATGCCAGTCCTCTGTCACTATAATGATATTTAATACAGATAATAGTTGATATACTCTTGGTGATATAGTTACGAGGGCTGGCTGAAAGGTTCTCAGCTTTACTCTGAAATACTCATTAGATGGGTTCATTTCATTCTTTATTTCGGTCATGCTGCAAGGTCAGTACACATTTTTCAGTGGTGCTACAAGATCTGGATTAAATAAAAATAGAACACTTTTCTGCAACCACCCCCACGTGTCATTCAGAGCGGAAATGACGTCAACATTCCAAAAACCGACTGGTTCTTTTTTAATAATGAGTTTGATTAGACAAATAACATAGCTTCAAACTTTCATTCACTACAATACTGTTAGAAATAGCATGTGGACGCAGTAGAGGCAACAGTTTATTTTATAATTTTATGAAATTGTATGTGTAGGTTTATATCCACAACATCTCAGACAATTTCCAATTTAGGTATGATGTGTCTCATTAGAGATGCCCAAAACCCTGACAGAATGTCGAGTGGTCAGTTCAGCCACCACTATGTCATTCAGCCTGGTAATGTTTTCCGCAATAATTATATTTTTGGAGGCCTTCTTGGACGCGGGTCATCATGAACTCCACAGTCAACTTCTTGAGAGTATAGAAGGAATTGGAAGGACATCACCCCTGTAAGTGGAGACCATATCAGCATGTATCTGTGTTGGAGTTAGCCCTTATAGTTCAAGGTACTTGATCACTGCCCTTTAGACAGTTCTGATGATTTGAACCAGTAGGTTCACAAGATGGTCTGGTACAAAGATACTACTTCAGTTACAGTGTTTTATGATTTATCAAATGAGTATATACTTGTTGATGGCAAAAGTTTTGATTGAGATATTCCACTAAGGCTTTGACCTTTTCAGTCAACCCTCGTATCAATGATCAGTCAGGCTTGATATAGTTTCCACTTGACTTTTAACATTTCTCTGTGTGTCCACTGAAATATCATTACTGTATTTAGTAGAGATTCAAACTAGATTGAAAGTATATCAAATAACAACGTTCCTGGTACAAAATAACTTATGATAATATGACAAACAAATTTAATTTAATTAATAGTAGGTAAAACATAAAATCAAACAACATCGTTGCTCTGTCGTGTGAATATTTTGTCCCTGAGGTCACCTTTTCGTTGGTAGATCACGCTCCTATCAGGCACAAATGGCACAACTCTCGATGTTGTCGCACTGTGGGTGAGATTTTAATGAGTGCTTGTGCTGATTTTTATTCTCGTTTCTTTGAGCAGAATTATTTGTAATGTTTTGCTCAATCAAACAGTCTTGAATTATCTTGTCTAACGGCTCGGTAATATCAATATCTCAATCGTTTAATAGAAGTATATCAAGTAACACCATACTTCAGTGCAAAATGATTTATAAGAATAAAACAGGTGGAAACATAATAGGACTAAGTCAAACAGTCTTTTATGAGTCTTTCATCTGTGAAGCGAATAATTTTGAAGTAGTTGTAACAGAAGACTTTTTTACAATGTAAAGTTAATTGTGAAGGGCAAATACTATGTTTAAAGTTTTAAAAAAATAACAGTAAATCGGTAGGGTGCCTCGTTATTTGCCCATACATCAGTAAGATTGGGTTAGAGATGTTTTTTCGTTTAGATTGTCGCTATTTACACTCGAATCATTACCCTGTAATTAACTTACACTCGGGTGCACACGAAAATTTACAGACAAAATAAAAGGAATCATGCGATAAGTTGTATTTTTATGAATAAAGATGATAATAAAGATTAAAAAACAAAATGCAACATTATATAACTCTTGACAGTTTAATTGCACTAGACTGAATCTACCTCTATAATTAATGGAATAAATCCTCGTGTCTTCTAGGTATGAGGGGTGAGAGCCGACACTAGGAAGCACTGGCACAGACATCATATTTTTTCTTACCTTGAGATGGATTTAAACCCACGGTACCTAATCGTCTTGCAGACGACAATCTTCTAGCCTGGTTACATGTTGGTGTACCACTGGTGTGTCATTTGATTGAAATATTACGAGAAGAATGTAATCCCTGACTCTAGAGACATTTATAGATAATCTTGATTCTTACTAGTTACTAAGATAGGATTTCAACCTGAAATTAAACTTTGATCAAACTCTAGTTCCGTTTTTATTAGCTTTCTTTTTAGCCAATTCAGTTAATGTCTAAAGACGGCCCACTTGAACATCAATTCGTTTGATAACACACCCAGCTTATCACGTTCTCCTTCTCTAACGCTGGGACTTTTTTTTACACGCACCACAGGTGTTTTCAGTTGTTTTATGATTCTCAGAATAACCTTTTGTTCGTTTCATAAATTCCCAGCGGTGGAGAAAGACGGGAATTTGATTGGCTGGTGGTAGACTGAGGTTTGAACGACGAATTTACTGGTAGCTTGTAGATTCAAAGGTATTTTATGACAATTCAGTTTTTTGTCTTGTAGTGTGAATTAAAGTTCTGATAGGTATATGTCAATTATCTTTTGTGATTTTAATAATAATTACTCCTCTTCACTTGTCCTAACTGAATAAAGAAAATAAAAATTTGGGCGTTTAACTCATGTCTATTTCTTTGCATTTCACATCATTGTATGTAAAACTGCAGTAACCATCTTCCTCCTTACACAGATTTGTTATTGAGTCTAGATTACGACAGATATTAAAATATTTCTTTGTAAAATGATCAGATTTTCAGATAAAGACTTCAATGTCATAAAATGTTCAGCAGAGTTTCGAGTTTCACACAGTGAATAAATTGTCAAAGCGTGTCGAATCTTGACAGTTTACATATTTGTTGAATTTTGATATCCTCGGTATTTCCCTTATTTTCATTTTCAGTTTCAGATTTTGGA
>NW_008708934.1:53791-54308 GCF_000327385.1 Lottia gigantea
TGTTCTCAGCTTTACTCTGAAATACTCATTAGATGGGTTCATTTCATTCTTTATTTCGGTCATGCTGCAATGTCAGTACACATTTTTCAGTGGTGCTACAAGATCTGGATTAAATAAAAATAGAACACTTTTCTGCAACCACCCCCACGTGTCATTCAGAGCGGAAATGACGTCAACATTCCAAAAACCGACTGGTTCTTTTTTAATAATGAGTTTGATTAGACAAATAACATAGCTTCAAACTTTCATTCACTACAATACTGTTAGAAATAGCATGTGGACGCAGTAGAGGCAACAGTTTATTTTATAATTTTATGAAATTGTATGTGTAGGTTTATATCCACAACATCTCAGACAATTTCCAATTTAGGTATGATGTGTCTCATTAGAGATGCCCAAAACCCTGACAGAATGTCGAGTGGTCAGTTCAGCCACCACTATGTCATTCAGCCTGGTAATGTTTTCCGCAATAATTATATTTTTGGAGGCCTTCTTGGACGCGGGTCATCATGAACTC
>NW_008708934.1:65881-67278 GCF_000327385.1 Lottia gigantea
TTAGATCAATGGTGGTTCTCTGCTATCGTGTCACAATTTACTAGCTTGTTGGACACGATAGTTTAGATCAATGGTGTCTCACTCCCATCGTGTCACAATCTACTAGCTAGTAGGACACGATAGTTTAGATCAATGGTGTCTCACTGTTATCGTGTCACAATCTACTAGCTTGTTGGACATGATAGTTTAGATCAATGGTATCTCACTGTTATCGTGTTACAATCTACTAGCTAGTAGGACATGATAGTTTAGATCAATGGTGTCTCACTGTTATCGTGTCACAATCTACTAGCTTGTCTGACATGATAGTTTAGATCAATGCTGGCTCACTGCCATCGTGTTACAATCTACTAGCTAGTAGGACACGGTAGTTTAGATCAATGGTGGTTCTCTGCCATCGTGTCACAATCTACTAGCTTGTTGGACATGATAGTTTAGATCAATGGTGGCTCACTGCTATCGTGTCACAATCTATTAGCTTGTTGGACATGATAGTTTAGATCAATGGTGTCTCACTGTTATCGTGTCACAATCTACTAGCTTGTTGGACACGGTAGTTTAGATCAATGGTGTCTCACTGCTATCGTGTCACAATCTATTAGCTTGTTTGACATGATAGTTTAGATCAATGGTTGCTCACTGTTATCGTGTTACAATCTACTACCTAGTTGAACATGATAGTTTAGATCAATGGTGTCTCACTTCTATCGTGTTACAATCTGGTAGCTAGTTACACATGATAGTTTAGATCAATGGTGGCTCACTGCTATCGTGTCACAATATACTGGCTTGTT
The DNA here is from genome assembly GCF_000327385.1 of Lottia gigantea. NCBI lineage: Eukaryota > Metazoa > Mollusca > Gastropoda > Lottiidae > Lottia > Lottia gigantea. The sequence goes on from NW_008708934.1 coordinate 66,676, forward strand.
GGACATGATAGTTAAGATCAATGGTGGCTCACTGCTATAGTGTTACAATCTACTAGCTAGTTACACATGATAGTTTAGATCAATGGTGGCTCACTGCTATAGTGTTACAATCTACTAGCTAGTTACACATGATAGTTTAGATCAATGGTGGCTCACTGCTATCGTGTTACAATCTACTAGCTAGTTGGACATGATAGTTTAGATCAATGATGGCTCACTGTTATCGTGTTACAATCTACTAGCTAGTTGGACATGATAGTTTAGATCAATGGTGGCTCACTGCTATCGTGTTACAATCTACTGGCTTGTTGGACATGATAGTTTAGATCAATGATGACTCACTGTTATCGTGTTACAATCTACTAGCTAGTTGGACATGATAGTTTAGATCAATGATGGCTCACTGCTATCGTGTCACAATCTACTAGCTAGTTGGACATGATACTTTAGATCAATGGTGTCTCACTGTTATCGTGTTACAATCTACTAGCTTGTTGGACGTGATAGTTTAAATCAATGGTGGTTCACTGCTATCCTGTTATAATCTACTAGCTTGTTGGACATGATAGTTTAGATCAATGGTGGTTCACTGCTATCGTGTTA
>NW_008708934.1:81186-94284 GCF_000327385.1 Lottia gigantea
TTATGTGTAGTGTGAGTAGAGTGTGAGTAGACTATGTGTAGTGTGGGTAAAGTGTGAGTAGAGTGTGAGTAGACTATGTGTAGTGTGGGTAGAGTGTGAGTAGAGTATGAGTAGTGTGCGTAGATTGTGAGTAGACTATGTGTAGTGTGCGTAGAATGTGAGTAGACTATATGTAGTGTGAGTAGACTATGTGTAGTGTGAGTAGAACATGTGTAGTGTGAGTAGAGTGTTAGTAGAGTATGAGTAGACTATGTGTAGTGTGGGTAGAGTGTGAGTAGAGTATGAGTAGTGTGCGTAGAGTGTGAGTAGAGTGTTAGTAGAGTATGAGAAGACTATGTGTAGTGTGAGTAGAGTGTGAGTAGACTATGTGTAGTGTGGGTAAAGTGTGAGTAGAGTGTGAGTAGACTATGTGTAGTGTGGGTAGAGTGTGAGTAGAGTATGAGTAGTGTGCGTAGATTGTGAGTAGACTATGTGTAGTGTGCGTAGAATGTGAGTAGACTATATGTAGTGTGAGTAGACTATGTGTAGTGTGAGTAGAACATGTGTAGTGTGAGTAGAGTGTTAGTAGAGTATGAGTAGACTATGTGTAGTGTGGGTAGAGTGTGAGTAGAGTATGAGTAGTGTGCGTAGAGTGTGAGTAGAGTGTTAGTAGAGTATGAGAAGACTGTGTGTAGTGTGAGTAGAGTGTGAGTAGACTATGTGTAGTGTGGGTAGAGTGTGAGTAGAGTGTGAGTAGACTATGTGTAGTGTGGATAGAGTGTGAGTAGAGTATGAGTAGTGTGCGTAGATTGTGAGTAGACTATGTGTAGTGTGCGTAGAATGTGAGTAGACTATATGTAGTGTGAGTAGACTATGTGTAGTGTGAGTAGACTATGTGTAGTGTGAGTAGAGTGTTAGTAGAGTATGAGAAGACTATGTGTAGTGTGGGTAGAGTGTGAGTAGAGTATGAGTAGTGTGCGTAGAGTGTGAGTAGAGTGTGAGTAGAGTATGAGTAGACTATGTGTAGTGTGAGTAGAATGTGAGTAGAGTATGTGTAGAGTGTGAGTAGAGTGTGAGAAGCGTGTGAATAGAGTGTGCGTAGAGTGTGAATAGAGTGTGAGTAGAGTGTGAGTAGAGTATGAGTAGTGTGCGTAGATTGTGAGTAGACTATGTATAGTGTGCGTAGAATGTGAGTAGACTATATGTAGTGTGAGTAGAGTGTGAGTAGAGTGTTAGTAGAGTATGAGAAGACTATGTGTAGTGTGAGTAGAGAATAGGTAGTGTGTGAGGTGTGTGTGAGTAGCGTCGGAGAATTTATACCGTCACCAAAACCAAAAGTATCCCTTATTGAATCTTAGTCGAATGTCAATAGCAAAGTGATTGGGAATGTGAATATATATCATACCTTCTGTGCTGCTTCCCTGGTTTGATGCTGCTGCTGTCGGTTCGGTTGGATCAGGTGTTGTCGGTTCAGGTGTTGTCGGTTCAGGTGTTGTCGGTTCGGGTGTTGTCGGTTCAGGTGTTGTCGGTTCGGGTGTTGTCGGTTCAGGTGTTGTCGGTTTAGGTGTTGTTGGTTCTGGAGTGGTGGCCTCTGGAGTTGTATCATCAACGCAAGATTTCAAAGAATGTGTTGTTCTTGATTCTGGACTTGTCTGTGTATTCAACGCAAAATAACATACAGGTGGATTTCTATAAACCGCTACACATGAACTGTCTACACGGCACGCCTTTTCGCAATCATCCAAAGAAATAATTCCTTTAAACTTTCCATCAATAAGCCCCCTTGTATCAGGGGTTCTCGTGAAAGTACATGTTTCTGAAACAAAAGAGTACAAGTAGCTAATAGCTACATAATAATATACCAACAACTTCCGAAACAAATGAATAAAAGTTGCTTGTTAAATATTTCTGGCACGATATATCGGCAAATCGATGTATCGCCATATCATACATGCCACGATACATGTTTCGTGTCACAAGGGCGTGTATCGATACTTTACGATAACTCTCATTCTATAAGGGTGAGAAAAGTCAGCGAATGGAATCACCAATTGTTCTCACTGACTTGACTGAAACATTTGTTAACTATCTATAATACAATGGTCGTTTACCACTCCTATCAACTACTGTACCAAATATCACAGCTATAAATATTACTATAAGTTAATGGGTTCTTATCACAATACCCCATCTCGCGATACATAAGGTGATCCCAGAACTATACTGTATAGTAATATACTAACGCCTTACTACCATATATATGGGAGCCGCGGTGGCTCAGTGAGTTAGACGCTTGCTCGCTAACCTGAAGGTCCAGGGTTCAATCCCGGCATAGGTCGAGATAATACCTTCGGATTTTTCAACCCGGTTGCCCCCTGTTAGTGATGCAGGTACGAGGGGCTGACATGGAAAAAGCGCCTAGTCGTTCGGATGGGACAATAAACCGAGGCCCCGTGTGCTACAGGCTGTGCACGTTAAAGATCCCTCGACAGTTTGAAATCGAAAAAGAGCAGGCTAATGCCGCTGTCCTGGCAAAATGTCCCTCATTGCACCCTGCATGGCGTCGCCCGTCTTCATTATCCCACATGGTGCAGAAAAGTAGGACGTAAAACTCCATTCATTTCATTTCATTTCATTTTTACTACCATATACATACGACCGTATTTCAATGAGCCTTTTACCATGTGACTATAATAATCGGATTAAATAACGGAACACAATTTTATGGTATAAAACACTATAAAATTGTGTTCCGTTATTTAATGTGATCTCTACCCCTAAATGTCGTTAAATGATTATAATAATCTGGGTTTTATTTTAATTGTTCATTGATATGTTAAAGATGGGTTTCCGTAATTTTTAGAGTCAAATTAAGCTAACTTTTTGAATAATTGGTGTTTCTAATGAATTATCATGTATTCTTAATCATATCATTATGTCCTTATTGCATATAAATAAGAGTTTTAACCAATAATAAATGTACAGTCTGGATAAACAAAAAAATACTTTTTGACCTTTTTTGATCGGCCACTCATTGGAATTCTGCTGTATTGAGCTAATTATAATTCAATTATGGACATGTGAGACAAACTGGTATTTTTTTTTAAAACAATATTTTATTCATATAAATATGAAAAGGATTGGGGAACAGGTTTTCGCCTATATAACGAAAAATGTTCATATGTACAATCATTAAAATAAGTAACGTATATACAGACATCGCTACATCCATGGTAGATACTCGAAGATATAAAGCGGAATAATTCAAATTTTAAAAACGTTTTGACAGAAGAAGGAATTCGTGAATTTTTTTTTTTTGGAAAATGAGTATAGATTGATCAGGATCATTTTGTACACCATTAAGCTGATTGGTTATGTTTTTAAGGCCAGTTGGTAAGATGTTTATAGATCTGTCTCGTGCATCTGAATGTAAGGGACAGTGCAAAAGAAAGTGTTCTGCATCTTCATATTGATGACCACAAGAGAACGCAGGATTATCACTAACGTGTCTAAGAAATTTATGACCATTGAGGTCACTGCAGGAAAGACGAAGACAGCAGTGGTAAATTTGATTTTTTCGATTGCCAAAGCTATATGTACCAGGTGGATAAGTGTCATTTGATTTAAGAGATTTTTTGAAGGATGAAATAGAAAGGTGTAGTTTTTGAGAATTTGGTAGATTGTTCCACTCTCTGATCGTTGACGGCAAAAATGAATCATAAAATAAATTAGTTCTGCAGTTTATATATGGTAAATTGTTGATATTTCTAAGATTATAATTGATATTTCTAGTGGGGAGAAGATCTGATAGGTAATTTGGAGTCAGATTGTTCAGGATCTGGTACATCATTGTCAGCTTATGCCGACGTCTTTTTTCCTGCAGTGTAATGAAACCTGTTTCCTTGTAAAGTAAAGCATGGCTAGTTCCCTTAACAGTATTTTTCATTAGAATAGCTCTACTTTCTATTCATATAAGTATCAGAATTTTCATTTTCATAAATGAAAATAAGGGAACCATCTTTAATTGACTGGTGTTTTGTATTCTACTGCCAGATTGTAATGCCAGATACAAATTATAAAATCAAACTAGACCTGTTCGACACAGATTTGTCAGCTTCCGAGCTGTTTTACTTATATGTATTGGGCGTAAAACATAAGTTCTATTTAAGGATTTAATGTAGATATTTTTGCGTTTATTAATGCAAGATTTAGCACGTGACAATTCGATGTCCATCAACTTTATTGACAGTAGAAAGATTCCCGTACCAACAGATATATTATTTAAAAGGTAATTTCGCGGTTTGGAATGTCTGACCCAATGCCAAAAATGTTTTAAGTATTACAGTTTTTGCTGAGTACTCTGACAACAATTACAACTGATTTTCAATGACCACGCCCACAGACAGCCCTTTTCTGATTTTAGTACCATGTATTGATGGACAGTTGTTGTTGTACTGTTTTAAGTTTTTGGCTCCATAGTTAACACCTGCAATTATTGACTTGTTGACCTGTTACATAATCCATTTAACCCTTTGTAAAATAATTATCTTGTCTAATTAAAATGGATTTTATTTTGATTTTTTTGATAAATTTTGATTATGAATAATTATTTATGTATTGTTTTAAAACTGTGAATTTTTACATTATATTCCTGTTTTAAAAATTTCGCTAGGTTCGCTAGAACTCAAACAAGAGTTTTAATGAATATTAAAATGACCTGAATATTCAAGAAGTAAATGTCCGAAAACTTACTTTAACATATCATTTAAAAGCTTGTGGCGAGCACATTGCAATGACACCATCCCGATTGCTGTGAAAGCACAAGTTCTAGTGATCTTATCCTCTGAATATAGGAAATTTAAGAAAATTGTTCATTTTCAAAACCCCATAAAATCAAAAGTAATTTACCAAAATTACAAATGTTGGTATCAAATGAAAGTGTAGCCAAAGAAGATATTGCTGCTGAAAGTTAAAGGTTGCAGAAGGTCAAGGTCAAAAGTTATCGGCCTATATATACAAGGCCTATCATAAAAAGCTTTGAATAAAGGTTGTGCAAAGACAAAGTCGAAATTCCAAAAAAGGGCTTCTAGAGGAGTACAATTTTAAGTACAATTTAAAACAAATTTGAAAAAAATCGGATTAAAAATGACGGACGAGTAGTATTTTTCCGATATTTTGCTTTTTTAAAGGTGGCGGCTGAACGGTTAGGAATTTGCATACACGGCAAATTATTTTAGTTTAATAAGTTTGTATTAAGGCTGGTAATATAATGCGTATGTTATTTTTGACATAACTCAATTCCACCGGAAGTGATAAAACAAATTTGAATGTGTACTTTTATTGCTCTATGCTGGCGGTCTACACCACGTAAGTTTCAAGTCAATCCGCCAAATAACAACCAAAGTAGTATTTTTCGATTAATTTCGCCAAAAAAGTATGCAACGAATTTTCGAAAATCGAAAATTTTCAACTACTATCATTTGTCCTTTGTTACAAGAAATACGATGCAGAAAACCCGATCAAAATCGGTTAATAAACACGCCCTCTAGAGTCCATTTTCCGTTTGTTGCAACGTTGCGTAATTTTCGTTTTACATTTAAACTGTGATTAGCCACGAGTTAGAAAACGCCATGAAGTCCGTTTTCCCGTAACTGTTGCCATTGCCAAGAAAACCGGCCTGCCGTAGACAAAAAAAAATCAATACGAAAACAAAATATCTAAAAGATTAATGAAAACAATACAGTTTCGAGCTGAACTCGAAAGCTGTAATAATAAAACAAGTAGTACCTGATCTAATCTGTATAAGAGATGTCAGTATAGCTACTAATATTATCAGTAGTAATTCAGTTTTCCCAGCCATGTCTTCTTTACAACCTGAAATGTTTGTACAAAAAAAAATAAAAGTGGAAAGTATGTTACTTACAAAATAAGAAGATTACAAGACATTAACTGGACAAATCCAAATTTGTGCCAAGTGTAGCGTGATCTCTGAGGTGTCCAAAGACGTAGTCAGGGGTATCCATTGAGTCTAGTTGAGAAAGAAAAAATCACTATCTTTCTAGAGAAATCTTTTGAAATGGCAATTCATAATTTCTGAAATAATCTTAACAGAGTACATGTGTACATAAATAAATATAGAAAATAAACAATATTAGGTATGCGGGTTCGCAGGATGATGTAGAGTTGCCAAACGAAGTCTCACTTCTTCCCATACTTTTTAACACATCAGCATAGAATACAACACGAGAGAGGGTTTATAGATATTTAATATCCCGCATCTCGAAGTGTTTTGTCTGGTTTATAAACCGACAAGGACACGTTTTCTTAGTTTTCGTTTTAAAAAACAATAAATAATAATTAAATAAGGGGCGCAATTCGTGCCTTCAAAAATTTATCAACCAGTGAGCTAGATCATTTGCAACTACGTAAGAATGGATTCTGAAGTCATTAATACTCTACTACATTATTTACACGTAACAAATGAATTGGATTAGTATACCAAATTGTGAAAATATCATATAAAACAGGATTAATATTCCAAACTATTTACAACTGAGCTAACACAATATGTAGAGTATGAATTTTATATAATTGTGCACATCTAGATGTCGATTTATTTGAATAAGTCTACTCCTCATTATTCCAGTCAATCCAGTTGTTAATAGTGATTAATTCTGGAAAGATCAACGCATTTGCAGCAAACATTGTTCCTCGCGTTATGTATATTTGTCACACAATTTTACATTTTGGGGACCACTTGTATTTCCATTTCAATTAAAAGCTACGAAATGTGGATATTGCGAGAAAGTCGCCCAATACACTAATGAAAATACTAGTGAATACAACCGATAAATATTAGTGAATGCAATAAATACAAACTAGTGAAAACAATAAACACAAACTAGTGAAAACAATAAATACAAACTAGTGAAAACAATAAACACAAACAAGTGAATACAATAAATACAAACTAGTGAAAATGATAAACACAAACTAGTGAAAACAATAAATACAAACTAGTGAATACAATAAATACAAACTAGCGAATACAATAAAAACAAACTAGTAAATACAATAAATACAAACTAGTGCAAAGAGTGACTATCTCGCTATATCGGCGTTTTGTAGTTTTAAATGGAAATTCCAATACCCGTGAGTTGACAAATTTTATTTGACAAAATACTATAAAATTTGATGGGTGCAAAGGGACTTAACTCATCGGGCTGAGATTTTTTTGTTTTGTATTTTTTTTTTGGTAGTAAAGAGACAATATTATGAATGTCACCCTTAAGCCGGCTGTTTTACGATACATTGCTGTGAATTGTTCGTTATCCAAGTTGAAATCAGTTAATAAATAATAATAATAAACGTTATATTATATACAATTAGAGCAGATCATTTTTTTAACAATTTTTTAAAATCTTTTATTATTTCTAACTGATATAAGTTTTTAATTCAAAAAAGAATGTTACTTTTTAATGTCTGATTTCTCTCTCCGTTGGTGACCTGGGTCGAGATGGCACGAGGCCGGGCTATTCATATCTGTCGTGTCGTATGTTTTATTAAAATGTATTCACCAGTAATGTTTTGATATATTTCAAAATTATACATGTACAGTTAAAGGGACACGTTCGCCACCTGTTTGACCAATCGTATCTTAGTCGGATAATAACCTGCTCTAGTATTGGTATAATATTTTTTATTTTTGGTTAATTCTACTTATTTTTCATTTTTGTCCGCTGAATTATCATTTTTGTGTACTATTTTTGTTTTCTTTTTTTAAATATGTACAATTACATGTAAATGATAATTCAGCAAAAATAAAATAAAAATGAGTAAAATTAAATCATGAATTAAAACATTAAACATGTTCTAAATAAACTACGGTAATTATTCTGTCAATATAATGGACCAACATTATAATAATAATAATAATAATAATACTGGTAGAATACAAGTTTTTGATTCAAAATTATGTTTTATAATTATATTCCAGTTTTTTAATTCAAAATTAAAAAAAAAATGATGTGGTATACGAACCACCCTAGGCCTGTGATAATTTGAATGTTTTTTTTTATTATAGTATGATTTCGTTTAGATGTTTTGTTGTGATAATTTGAATAATTATGATTTGATTTCATATTTTTGTGATCATAATGGACGATTGTTATTGTGATTTTTATTTGATGTTTAACATTACCCGTGATACACAGCATGTTGATAACAATAGACACGTGTAAATACTGTCAATAATATAAAAACATGCAGGACAAAATAACAGTTTTATCTTTAATTAAGTGCCCACCTGACCCTGAAGAAATACCAGAATTGTAAACGATTTAGGGTTAATATTATTTTAATACAAAACTCCCCTTTGTCATGCTCTTTTTTGGTTGAAAACATATCTTTATAAATATGAGCTACCCCCATGAAAAACTTTTAATAGAAATTCATTTATTTCTGATTTATCTTTAGCCATTGATACAGTAAATAAACTGTGAAGATTTATATATTATACAAGTACGAAAACACGTTCCTTTAAACCAAAATCACCGACTTGTGTTTTTATTTATATTATGTTAAATATTTTGATTTTCTGTACAATTACAAATATGATATAAAAATGGTAGAAATATTAACATTTTACTGTTTTAATGCCAATTTATCTGTTATATGTATTGATCTAGATTTTTGATGAAAATGGAAAACGTTCTTTAAAGAGAAGTACCACTACTATATAGGTCTATATCATGAGGTACAATCAGAAAATAATATGCCTGAACAAACAAATCAGCCAAGATGCAAGAAACAGATTTGTAATATTTGTCCAGAAGTTCGCTATGAACTGTATTATTGTCATTAAAGTTAAGTGGGCATTGAAATATTATCACGAAAAGTTGTCTTCATCGTTTTATATATTTTCTGTGTTGGAAAAAAATTCTCGATCACACGTTTATGAAGTTAATTATTTTTAATATACCGAGATAAATATCTAAAGAATAATAGCTTTTTATTCTTATAACAACCTCTCGACTCACTTTACATTTAGATTACATTTTTTATAATGTATCCCTCGACTGACTTTTTATATACTCAATTTCAGTTTTAGTCTACATAGCGAATAGTGTTTCTTTCTTTAATGCAGGGGATCTCAAAAATTTTCCTTCTATTACTCCTTTCAGAATCCTTGATTTTATTAGATAAATAATCAAAATAAATGTTTATGTTTTTATAATTGTTTAAGACTTTGATATCACTAGGACAAAAAATACATGATACAAAATGACATTTTACGTCTTAATTTTCTACTCCAGTGTGGGTTAGCGAAGACATGGAAGAAAGAAAAAAAATGATGAAGAAAAAGGTGTAACATGTACTTGTACTTACCAATAGATACTGTAAAATATCAAAATAACATCAAAAATATCAAACTTTTCTGATTCTTCTTTTTTCTACAAAATCAACCAGAATTTAACAAGATAATTCCTTGAATTATAATTTTAATACTACGGCGAAATAGTTTTTGGCTTTTTTGAAACATTATAATATTTTTGTTTATTTTTAAGTATTTTCTAAATTCCCGAAATCTAACAAATCTGCTGATCAATTAAGTTTTAAGGCTGAAATTTCTATTTAAACTCTGTTTTCATTTTTTCCACAGTAAATCTCATTTTTCTTATTAATCTCTGGTTAAAATTGTTCTTTGCTCAGTTTCCTTGTCAACCTCCAGAGAAAAAATAGGATCCTTACATATAATTTACTCTATATTATTGGTTATTGTTCTTGATTTATTCCAAGTGGTGCTGTATCTTTAAATGTCTAGATGAATATGGTAAAAAGAAACTCTGTATTTCTACTTGTAACTGTCTTCGTAGTCGATATTCTTAAATAATAATTGCTGGTTTTACTGACGCCTTACTGCTTGAAAAACTCTGGATTGCTTTAGTCGTTTAAAGTTCTACGATATGTATCCACGGATAATCACTCGTGAAAATATTACAACACAATTAAATATAGAATAAATCGTGTACTATATGCTCGTAGACTCGATCTTTATTGAATAGTGAACTTTCTCTGTTGAATATTTAACAGTTTCAATTCGTGACAATCTCAGTAGCTATCTTCATCACAAAAACAAAAACTAACTGGTAAATCAGAAGTTTAAAATCTTCCATGTTCCTTCTGTCTGTCAAAATTTAATTTCCAAATAACATCAGAATAAATAAATAGATAGTAACAGTTATATAATATAATATCACAGTTAGTTGAATATCACCGGTCAATATTAGGAGAGAGCATACAAAAGTATATACATATCGTACTTGTTCTTACTGTTCGGTTTTTATGTTAATTCCCAATTCAAGGTGTCAATATATATATATATATATGATATTGTAAGGTGTACTGAGACGTTTTACACTATAAACTATTGTCATACATGGTACACTGTAAAAAAACGGACTTTTTTTTAACAGAAATATATTTCTTATTTTCTGTTGATATACGTAAATTTCTGCTGATATACATACTTTTCTGTTGATTTACGGACTTTGTTCTTACATTAACAGAATGTTAGTTCCGCAGTAAGGAAATATGTTATTTTACGTAAATTAATCTTGGTCGTATGTCATTTAAGAACAATTACGTTATTTGTCAGTAAATTTACGTAAATTCTGTGTTATTATCATGTATGTCCAAACTTGTCTGTAGATAAGCGAAGTCCGCGCATGCGTGGGCATACAGTTTTTTTGACAGGAACTTTATGTTTCCTTACGGAAAATTATAACAGGATTGCTGTTAATTTACGGAAACTGTGATTTTGCGTTATGATAGTTTTGACCTGCCAATCAAAGTAGGTATGACGTCATCGGTAAAGGCACGAGGTCAGTCTATCGTCACGCCGCCATCTTATCCCACATCAAAATAAGGCTACGCCGAAGGGATTTTTGTGAATTTCTTAAATTAAATTTAATATGGTGAGATGCATGGATAACTTGAAATGCTGACCCGATATTCCACCACTCATTCCTGTTCTATTATCACCCCTTGTCAAAAACTGCAAAATATTTTACTGAATTTTAACAATGAGAACGATTAGAGCGATTAGAACAATGAGAACAATGAGAACGATGAGTACGATGAGGACAATGAGAACGATGAGAACGATGAGAGCGATGAGAACAATGAGAACAATGAGACCAATGAGAAAGATGAGAACAATGAGAACGATGAGAAACAATGAGAACAATGAGACCAATGAGACCAATGAGACCAATGAGAAAGATGAGAACAATGAGAACGATGAGAACAATGAGAACAATGAGACCAATGAGACCAATGAGACCAATGAGAAAGATGAGAACAATGAGAACGATGAGAACAATGAGAACGATGAAAACAATGAGAAAAATGAGAACAATGAGAACGATGAAAACGATGAGAACGTTGAGAACAATGAGAACAATGAGACAAATGAGAAAGATGAGAACAATGAGAACGATGAGAACAATGAGAACGATGAGAACAATGAGAACAATGAGAACAATGAGAACAATGAGAAAGATCAGAACGATGAGACCAATGAGAACAATGAGAACAACGAGAACGATGAAAACGATGAGAACGATGAGAACAATGAGAACAATGAGACCAATGAGAACAATGAGAACAATGAGAACGATGAAAACGATGAGAACGATGAGAACAATGAGAACAATGAGAAAGATGAGAACAATGAGACCAATGAGAAAGATGAGAACAATGAGAACGATGAGAACAATGAGAACAATGAGAACAATGAGAACGATGAGAACAGTGAGAACGATGAGAACGATGAAAACGATGAGAACGATGAGAACAATAGGAACAATGAGAAAGATGAGAACAATGAGACCAATGAGAACAATGAGACCAATGAAAACAATGAGAACGGTGAGAACAATGAGAACGATTAGAGCGATTAAACCAGTGAGAACAATGAGAACAATGAGAACGATGAGAACGATGAGAACGATGAGGACAATGAGAACTATTAGAGCTATGATAACAATGAGAACGATGAGAACAATGAGAACGATTAGAGCGATTAGACCACTGAGAACAATGAGAACGACGAGAACGATGAGAGCAATGAGGACAATGAGAACGATGAGAACGATGAGAATGGTGAGAGCGATGAGAACAATGAGACCAATGAGACCAATGAAAACAATGAGAACGATGAGAACGATCATTCTGTATAGTAATATAAATAATACCACAGCATTTTCTGGTTGCCTGGCATCTTCACAATTCCAAGTTATTACGAACTTCCTACTTATACCAACATTTCACTTTTCTTGTATCACGGAATGTAGCGTTGTGCTGGATTGTACGATATTATGTTTTCAAATAATTTCTGTCGAAGCCTCTGATTGGCTGTATTCACTGAGTACAATCAAATCAAATTAGCTACAAACTTCCATGGTAAGAAAGGTGTCTATTGCAGTCAAGGTATAAATACAAAGATTGTAATTAAAGAAAACAAGACAACAATGTTTGTACTTAAAGGGAGGTAATCAAAATAATTTTATTAGTTTATGACCATCCGGACTCACTTGTCATCTGTTTCCATGTTAAATTACGAATTCAACCTTCTATAACTTTTCCCACAAATCTCATTGAAAACATTCCAATATGTCACATGAATGCCTGGCTAATACACTTATATACAACCATTTACATAAAAAGTTTTAAAGGTTTGAGCATGTCTTTGATTTAAATCTTAATGTCGAATTCATGTATAGTGAATTCAAAATGCAGCAACTCTGTAGATGAGTAACAGTCGTAAGCCGCTCATGGAGTGTTTGACAGGATTCTATCAAGAAAATCTTAGAACATTTTTTTGGATTTGGTGTATTCTGACACATAAATTGTAGCAAAATCATACGTTAAAAATATAGTGGGGGTAAAATTGGGGGTGAAGCCATTTTTCTACGGGGGTTTATAGTAGTTATCTCCCTTGAAAGGGAAGACCCTTGCGATACACGATAACAGGGGATGTTTACATCCGGCAGTGGTCTACTTTACTTTACTAACTTTAAAGTTTAAAGATCGTCAAATCTTAAAATTCTTTTCTCT
>NW_008708934.1:94334-97131 GCF_000327385.1 Lottia gigantea
TTTTTATATTTCTAAAATAAATCACAATACATGTAACAGACATTAAAAAGCAGGGGCTCAACTAGTGGGTGTGGGTGTGGGTGTGGGCCCCTCCCCCGGGCAATTTTGTTCAGATATATGCTCTCATGTATTCTGAGACCCCTCTGTAAGTCAATTTAATGTTAATAGAAAATTTAATGAATTTCAGTCTGTAGTATATAATATTGCTATAGGTAGAGCTCCAGTATAAGGTGTAAGATTTGAACGACCAATAGAAGCGAGGAGCACATTAACAAAGTACAAGACAATATTATGGAATATAACACACCATAACATAAAACGCTATGTGCCTAATCTTTTTAAATAATTGTGTTATATTCCATAATATTATCTTGTGTTTTGTTATTCAGTATAAGTTGTGAAGATTTTATAATGTTTGTTAACCATTTAGATATTTACTTTGGTACATTTTTTACAGTCTAATTAAAATTAGATCTAACTTTCTTTTCGTTTTTGTCTGTATTATTTTTTATTTTTAGTATAGGCACTTCACAGTAGACCTTACGACGGGAGTGTTGAACATTCGTCAAATTAGCCTTTTGACCTGGAAACGAACCAAAAATCTTCACAATGTCAAGCTATTACAAACTTCATCTTCACAATGTCAAGCTATTACAAACTACATCTCCAAAATGTCAAGCTATTACATACTTCATCTTCACAATGTCAAGCTATTACAAACTACATCTCCAAAATGTCAAGCTATTACAAACTTCATCTTCACAATGTCAAGCTATTACAAACCACATCTCCAAAATGTCAAGCTATTACAAAAACATCATCTTCACAATGTCAAGCTATTACAAACTTCATCTTCACAATGTCAAGCTATTACAAACTTCATCTTCACAATGTCAAGCTATTACAAACTTCATCTTCACAATGTCAAGCTATTACAAACTACATCTTCACAATGTCAAGCTATTACAAACTTCATCTTCACAATGTCAAGCTTTTACAAACTACATCTCCAAAATGTCAAGCTATTACAAACTTCATCTTCACAATGTCAAGCTATTACAAACCACATCTCCAAAATGTCAAGCTATTACAAAAACATCATCTTCACAATGTCAAGCTATTACAAACTTCATCTTCACAATGTCAAGCTATTACAAACTTCATCTTCACAATGTCAAGCTATTACAAACTTCATCTTCACAATGTCAAGCTATTACAAACTACATCTTCACAATGTCAAGCTATTACAAACTTCATCTTCACAATGTCAAGCTTTTACAAACTACATCTTCACAATGTCAAATAGTGATAACCAGGGTTAAAGTAAATGAGGGTTTAGTCCTTTACTAGAATTCAAAATCAGAACACACGCCTGGTTATAAAGATATGCCATTAAATTGGTCCAAAATCAAAATCAACCAACGCAAATCTTTGAGAAATTCACTAGTGAGATGTACATACTGATGATTAGCAGTATACTTGCTTAAAAGTTCTAAACACCGACAAATGAATAAACGCCCACTTCGTACACAGTCAGCAATGAAAGCAAGTTTACCAATTAATTGTTGAAGTTCACGTTTAGTACAACTACGACGTCTAGAAAAAGAGTTCATCAATTGACAAATTTCCTGAATTTTCCCAGAAGGAATACTGACAGTCACAGAGACAGAGTCATATTTCTTCGCTAAGAAAATTATTTTAGTCGCAGGCAAAAGGCATTTTTTGGCACTAGTCTCTAATCCAAGGCAATCAAGAAGGTTCGAAGCAAGAGAAAAGTCAGATGAAGACTTCGAAGGAGAGCTGTAATCAACGTAATTAACTACTGCAACACCCTTATGCGAAAGGATGAGAGCAACAGCACTGGTTGTGCGTTGGCAGGCTTGCGACGAAGGGCGCATTCCAAATATCAAACGAGTTTCAATGTAAATGTTATTCCTCCACTTAAAACATTGGAGGTCTATACAGTTGACGGAAAGCACGAGATAAATCTAATTTCCAGACGTGGCATCCAGATCCAAAGAAATGAATAAGATATACAAACGCATCAAATTTCGGGTATCTTAATTTTATAGGATCACCAAGGGCAAGTAAAATGCAAATCAGCATCTGTATAATTAAGTTTTAAGTTCTGAATGATTAAATTCTGGAACAAAGTTAAAGCCATCACTAGACTCACAAGGAAACACACCGAAACTCGGGAAAGAATCATCCATACACATGGAAGTACCAGGATCGTTCACACTGCTCAGGGGTACCTGAAGGAGACCATCACACGTCGAACGGGAAAATAACACACCCGAATCAGGGGAAGTAGGAGATGAATAAAATACACCGTCAGTCGACAGTGGAGTTAAAGAAACAGGCACAGGCTGTCATTTTCTAGTACAATCTTTAGAAGGATGCTTGACAGCAGTGTCATTAATAGAGAGGCCTTGTCGGACACACTTTTGACACACATGTAACAATTTCTTAGCACCATACGCCCAAAATGATCATCCGCGTGGAAAGGCACCACATATAGGTGGGAGTCTGGGTCTGTCCTTATCCTTATAACTGTGAGAAAAGGGAGACACTAGAGTTCGAGCTTGTTTATCTGTAAACGAATCTGTAAACAAAAAAGATTTTTGTCCTCTTTCAATACTTCTCAATACCTCGGCTTGAAAATTCTTAATTTCGGCCAAGGTAAATTTCTCGACCAGATATAGCACATTTATTAAACGTTTCTGTCGTAATGATGAATTATCAGTCCTCTCATTGTTCAAGAGTAAAACAACTCTCCACGTATAAGTTGAATTAA
>NW_008708934.1:97181-98371 GCF_000327385.1 Lottia gigantea
ATGTATGAGTAGCGTATGAGTAGAGTATGAGTAGAGTATGAGTAGAGTATGAGTAGAGTGTGGGTAGAGTGTGGGTAGAGTGTGAGTAGAGTATGAGTAGCGTATGAGTAGAGTATGAGTAGAGTATGAGTAGAGTATGAGTAGAGTGTGGGTAGAGTGTGGGTAGAGTATGAGTAAAGTGTGAGTAGAGTATGAGTAGAATATGGGTAGAGTATGAGTAGAGTATGAGTAGAGTTTGAGTAGAGTGTGAGTAGAGTGTGAGTAGAGTGTGAGCAGAGTGTGAGTAGAGTATGAGTAGAGTGTGAGTAGAGTGTGGGTAGAGTGTGGGTAGAGTGTGAGTAAAGTGTGAGTAGAGTGTGAGTAGAGTGTGGGTAGACTGTGTAGTGTGAGTAGACAGTGATTAGACTATGTGTAGTGTGAGTAGAGTGTGAGTAGACTATGTGTAGGGTGAGTAGAGTGTGAGTAGAGTGTGAGTAGACTATGTGTAGTGTGAGTAGACTATGTGTAGTGTGAGTAGACTATGTGTAGTGTGAGAAGAGTGAGTAGTGTGTGAGTAGTGTGTGAGTAGAGTGTGAGTAAAGTGTGAGTAGACTATGTGTAGTGTGAGTAGACTATGTGTAGTGTGAGTAGAGTGTGGGTAAACTATGTGTAGTGTAAGTAGAGTGAGTAGAGTATGAGTAGAGTATGTGTAGAGTGTGAGTAGACTATGTGTAATGTGAGTAGAGTATGTGTAGTGTGAGAAGAATGTGAGTAGACTATGTGTAGTGTGAGTAGAGTATGAGTAGACTATGTGTAGTGTGAGTAGAGTGTGAGTAGAGTGAGAGTAGAGTGTAATTAGACTATGTGTAGTGTGAGTAGATTATGAGTAGAATGTGAGTAGAGTGGGAGTAGAGTGTGGGTAGACTGTGTAGTGTGAGTAGAGTGTGAGTAGACTATGTGTAGGGTGAGTAGAGTGTGAGTAGAGTGTGAGTAGAGTATGAGTAGAGTGTGAGTGGAGTGTGAGTAGAGTATGAGTAGAGTATGAGTAGAATATGGGTAGAGTGCGAGTAGAGTGTGAGTGGAGTGCGAGTAGAGTGTGAGAATAGTATGAGTAGAGTATGAGTAGAGTATGAGTAGAGTATGAGTAGAGTATGAGTAGAGTATGAGTAGAGTGTGAGTAGAGTATGAGTAGAGTATGAGTAGAGTATGAG
>NW_008708935.1:0-1508 GCF_000327385.1 Lottia gigantea
AGCAATCATTGGAACCTCTCACATCCTTGGAGCAATCATTGGAACCTCTCACATCCTTGGAACAATCATTGGAACCTCTCACATCCTTGGAGCAATCATTGGAACCTCTCACATCCCTGGAGCAATCATTGGAACCCCTCACATATCTAGAGCAATCATTGGAACCCCTCACATCCCTGGAGCAATCATTGGAACCCCTCACATCCCTGGAGCAATCATTGGAACCCCTCACATTCCTGGAGCAATCATTGGAACCCCTCACATACCTGGAGCAATCATTGGAACCTCTCACATACCTGGAGCAATCCTTGGAACCCCTCACATATCTGGAGCAATCATTGGAACCCCTCACATACCTGGAGCAATCATTGGAACCCCTCACATACCTGTAGCAATCATTGGAACCCCTCACATACCTGGAGCAATCATTGGAACCCCTCACATCCCTGGAGCAATCATTGGAACCCCTCACATCCCTGGAGCAATCATTGGAACATCTCACATCCCTGGAGCAATCATTGGAACCCCTCACATCCCTGGAGCAATCATTGGAACCTCTCACATCCCTGGAGCAATCATTGGAACCTCTCACATACCTGGAGCAATCATTGGAACCTCTCACACCCCTGGAGCAATCATTGGAACTCCTCACATATCTAGAGCAATCATTGGAACCCCTCACATCCCTGGAGCAATCATTGGAACCCCTCACATCCCTAGAGCAATCATTGGAACCCCTCACATACCTGGAGCAATCATTTGAAACCCTCACATACCTGGAGCAATTATTGGAACCCCTCACATACCTGGAGCAATCATTGGAACCTCTCACATACCTAGAGCAATCATTGGAACCTCTCACATACCTGGAGCAATCATTGGAACCTCTCACATACCTGGAGCAATCATTAGAACCCTTCACATACCTGGAGCAATCATTGGAACCTCTCACATCCCTGGAGCAATCATTGGAACTCCTCACATACCTGGAGCAATCATTGGAACCTCTCACATATCTGGAGCAATCATTAGAACCCCTCACATATCGAGTCGAGTCTTGAAACCCAAATCAAAGAGGTTGGCCTAGGTAATCGAAGGGAATCAGTGCATTGAGAGTCCTATTAGCTGTTCATTAGCTGCTACCAATGTTTTAACAGTATGTTGTTTGGATTTCGGGTTTCCCTTTGCTGTTCGGATCGTTAGTACTTGGTATATTTATTAGCCAATACTGGAAATTGTCGACGGTGAGCTGTCAACACCATTATTACTAATAGCTAAACCAAAAAGCTAATTTGAGACCAAAGTGAGATTGGTCAGAATAGCGAACTGCCTCTTTTTACCGTACAAATCAATTGAGAACCATGGACGTAGGGCATGTTAGTTGCCTCAGTGGTTCAGGCAGTAACATGATAATCGAGGTACTAACACCAGAAGAACTGAAGTCATATAAAGGTCGAAATATGAATTCTTCTCCTACAACAGTTGGCCACATCCCTGACACAACAAAC
>NW_008708935.1:7282-8331 GCF_000327385.1 Lottia gigantea
GCGCCTGTCTAAAAGCTTTGGCCTCGGCAACGACGTTTCTCGGTTATTTTCTTAACATACAAAGCAATAAAGGGAAAAAGGCTGAACACTTCATATCACATAAATTTTAGCAAAATGTTAATTCAAATGGGGTCATAATAAATGACTCTTACCATTATAAGGTTCCAATAAGGCACTATTTCTGCTAGAGTTTTGGTGACGTCAGCACAACCACTACCCATAACCATCATTATTTTATGTTTCCGCCGATAAATAAAATCATACAATGCGTCCGTGGCTATCCCAGCATCACACTGAAAATAGAACAAATATTTTTGAAAAATAATTAGAGTTTTACGTCCTACTTTTCTGCACCTATAAGGTGAATGTATATCTTAGACAGGCTTTATTGTAGAACAGCCCGACTGCAAGAAATATAGATATTCTATTTCTAACATGTTCAAACAGACAGTGTTATCAAATATTATATAGAATCACTAGATATATAGATATACTATTTCTAACATTTATTAACTCAATGCTTCACATGTTCATACAGACAGTGTTATCAAATATTATAAAGAATCACTAGATATACTATTTCTAACATTTACTAACTCAATGTTTCACATGTTCATACAGACAGTGTTATCAAATATTATATAGAATCACTAGATATATAGATATACTATTTCTAACATTTATTAACTCAATGTTTCACATGTTCATACAGACAGTGTTATCAAATATTATAAAGAATCACTAGATATATATTTATACTATTTCTAACATTTATTAACTCATTGTTTCACATGTTCATACAGACAGTGTTATCAAATATTATATAGAATCACTAGATATATAGATATATAGATATACTATTTCTAACATTTATTAACTCAATGTTTCACATGTTCATACAGACAGTGTTATCAAATATTATAAAGAATCACTAGATATATAGAAATACTATTTCTAACATTTATTAACTCAATGTTTCACATGTTCATACAGACAGTGTTATCAAATATTATATAGAATCACTAGATATATAGATATACTATTTCTAA
>NW_008708935.1:8381-9641 GCF_000327385.1 Lottia gigantea
TTGTCGAATTAAACCGTGTCTCAAAAAGGTCTTAACATGGATAGGACAAACGACACAAATCTTTATGTTGATCAACAAAGCTTACTTTATGAATATCATATAATAAGTTTCAAACCAGTTTCCGACGTAAAACTGGGCTTTTACACCACTTTCTCAGAATATGCACTGAAAATTAAATGCCTTTTTCATCCTACTTTTTTGCAATTTCAGTTCAGAATCGGAGTGTATTTCCAGTATGTTGTTTTGGATTTCGGGTTTTGAGTCGTAAGTACTTGGTTTATTTATGTGTTCGTATATCATATACTGTTGTATGTACTATTCTCAATCCAGGTCAGCAAGAACTCCAGACGTCTGTTTCCTAATAATACGTCAATTAAAACATAATTATCTCATTATCCTATTAAAGCTAATTTTTCAGAAGAATCTTCCATAGTAACCTATGATAACGTGTTTCCCAAAAAATCAGTGGCGTGTCAAGCAACACCTTAGTGGCAACAAAGGGGGTTACAGGCTATAAACAAAATTAAACGTGGGGGAGTTGGGTAAGGGAGCGGGAGTAGGCCCTTGTCTGGGAGCCCTTCCTAGAAACGTCATTGCATTAATTGTGTTGAGAAGCTAGAAACATCCTTTTCGAATATATGGTCTGTTAATACACGAGTTAGAAAATATTATTTATAATAGGGGTTGTAACAACAATATCTACAGTACACGCATGTCCATCACGTGCTGCGTATGTGACACTTGACAGATGTCCAAACAAAAGTCGAAGGTCGAAGTTTTCTATTTCTGTAACCCACAAACTATGAACTAAAAGATATCAGGAGAATCTCTTTCACAAAGATGATTAATGTTTGGGCGATAATTCAGAATGTATTGCAATGGTTTTTTTTTCACTATTCGCAAAGGTAAAGAGCAGCCACCCATGTGATTTCAGCAAACAATTATCAATCCATCTGTAAATCGGATCAATAGGCTTACATCTTCAAGAGGTCTGTACCGCATATTTGATTATAAACTAGGTTGAAAATCTTCTTCTCACGACAAGTATTGGACGTCTAGTGCCCTTGAATTTCTTTTCTGCAATTTACTTTAGATCGGTGATCAGTCGATATTAAAGCGTTGTGGTTTGTATTGGTTCGATCTAATATTAACAATGATTTTTCAACAAGGTCTTCAATCTTTATCAACCACTATATAAAACGTTATGGCATTTTTGTCTTGAGAAACATTAATACAGTAATAGTTCAAATGATCTTTGAA